>NW_019257695.1:0-1102 GCF_002742605.1 Olea europaea var. sylvestris
ACAGATCTAAACTTTAGTAGACTCTGACCACCAAATCTGTAAATTATAAAAGAACCTCTTCAATTATGCCTCTAGCAATTTCCGACGACCATGGATTTCTTTTTCCTTCTCGTGGATCACCAAAATAAATCTCGTTCTTCTCCAGCTGCCTCTCCCCAACTTCAGATTTTTGAAAGATTATTGGTAAATGATTTGACTTCTGGTGTTTACTCTTTGAATCTTTTATATTTTAATCTTGTGGTTGAGTCAAGAGAATTATATAATTGATGTTTGATCTTTTGCAAAATGTTCTCTTGAATGAATAAACGCTCAACAGACATTTTGGATGAAATATACCTTATGTATTTATAATGCAGAATGCTTGAGGTTATTTGAAATTGTAAAAAGGTTAAAAATTGTGAAATAGGATTTCATCACGTAACATGACCGCTTGAGCGGAAGTCAAGCACTTAGCAAATGCTTAGGCACTGTAAAAACCGCTCGAGCGCCTAGATGGTTGCCAACGAGCTTTATTTGAACAACCATCAGTATTTTACTCATATTTTTCTCTTCTAATATCAGATTGAGACAATTTAAGGTGCGTTGAAAAGCTAACTCATATGGCTATGTTTCTTATAGCAGTCTCATTTTTCCAATTCTAATGTTTTTATATGCGAAAATGGGCAGTAACATGTGACTAGGATTCACAGCATAATATATGCGGCACTTTGACACTCTTTTGACTTCTAATTACATTCCATTGATCATATGTGAACTTCTTGAATATTTCATGATCTTCTTAATTCGAAGTCAAGTCCTTTCAATGACGCTCCCAACACCTGACAATTCAACTTTAATTAAAACTCAATAAAATCTGATTTTGGATACGGAATTTTCCAATACAATTTGGACCCGATAATTTTCTCATTAGATCTGGTACTTAATTGGAGTTTTGGGGATGGTAGTGGTTGTAGTGTAGGTGGTCAAGGTGATGGTTAGGTTGTGATGGTGATGGTTGTAAAAGTGGTTGTGGTGCTGGTGACAATGGTGCGGTCGGTGGTGGTGATCGAGAAATAATGTGTGACATATTAGTTTGATAATTTATGACCGATAAACAAATTGT
>NW_019257696.1:0-1102 GCF_002742605.1 Olea europaea var. sylvestris
CCCGGCTCGATTTTTGTTTCCGATCAACCTGTCAAATTTGAGCCCATTCCGACACAGTCGAGAAAAAGGACGAAATTGCTCCCTGCGCGATTTTTTTTTCCGATCAAACTGCCAAATTTCAGCCAATTCCGACAGAGTCGAGGAAAATGACGAAATTGCCCCCGGCGCGGTTATTGTTTCCGATCAACAAGTCAAATTTTAGTCAATTCCGACACAGTCGTGGAAAATGGCGAAATTACACCCGGAGCGATTTTTGTCCCTGATAAACCTGTCAAATTTCTGCCAATTCCGACACAGTCGAGAAAAATGACGAAATTGCCCCTGGCGCGATTTTTGTTTCCGATCAACCAGTCAAATTTTAGTCAGTTCCGACACAGTCGCGAAAAATGACGAAATTGCCGTCGGCGCGATTTTTATTTACGATCAAACTGAAAAATTTCAGCCAATTCCGACACAGTCGAGAAAAATGACGAAATTACCGTCGGCGTGGTTTTTGTTTCCGATCAACCAGTGAAATTTAACCAATTCAGACACAGTCCCGAAAAATGACGAAATTACACTCGGCGCTATTATTGTTCCCGATCAACCTGTCAAATTTGACCCAATTCCGACACGGTCGAGAAAAATGACGAAATTGCCGTCGGCGTGATTTTTATTTCCGATCAAAAGGCCAAATTTCAGCCAATTCCAACACAGTCTAGAAATATGACGAAATTGCCCCCGGCGCGGTTTTTGTTTCCAATCAACCAGTCAAATTTTGCCAATTCCGACACTGTAGCGAAAAATGGCGAAATTACACCCGGCGCGGTTTTTATTCCCGATCAACCTGTCAAATTTGAGCCCATTCCGACACAGTCGAGAAAAATGACGAAATTGCTCCCTGCGCGATTTTTATTTCAGATCAAACTGCCAAATTTCTGCCAATTCCGACACAGTTGAGAAAAATGACGAAATTGCCCCCGGCGCAGTTTTTATTTCCAATCAACCAGTCAAATTTTAGCCAATTTCGACACAGTCGCGAAAAATGACGAAATTGCCCCTGGCACAGTATTTGTTTCCAATCAACCAGTTAAATTTTAGCCAATTCCGACACAGTCGTGAA
>NW_019257697.1:0-1102 GCF_002742605.1 Olea europaea var. sylvestris
ACTTCTTCAACTTGACATAATTAATAAAGAAATTAATTATTCGGAGGCCCAAACGAAGGAATTTGGCTAAAATCCCGTGATCCCGGTTCTGAGCCTTGAGTCCAATTTCGCGGGCCGTTTCCAATTAACCTGCCAAATTTCGGCCCATTCCGATACCGTCGCGACAAATGACAAAACTGGCCCTGGTTCTGTTTTTCTTTGTTAATTTTCTATCCAGCGTTTCTTCAACATGACATAATTAGTATGAAAATTAATAACTCGAAGGCCTAGACGAAGGAGTTGGGCCAAAATCCTGTGATCCCTGGTCTGTGCCCTGAGTCCAATTTCTTGGACCGTTTCCAGTCAACCGGCCAAATTTCAGGCCATTCTGACTCCATCACAACAAATGACAATATTGCCCTTGGTACGATTTTTCTTTGTTAATTTTCTGTCCGGCACTTCTTCAACCTGATGTAATTAATAAGGAAATTAATTATTCGGAGGCCCAAGTGAAGGAATTTGGCTAAAATCCCGTGATCTCGGGTCAATGCCCCGAGTCCAATTTCAAGGGCTATTTCCAATTGACCTGCTAAATTTCGACCCATTCTGACACCATCGCGACAAATGACAAAACTACCCTTGGTGCGATTTTTCTTTGTTAATTTTCTGTCCGCACTTCTTCAACCTTACATACGTAATACGAAATTTAATTATTCGGAGGCCTAAACGAAGGAGTTTGGCTAAAATCTCGTGATCCCAGGTCTATGTCCCGAGTCCAATTTCGTGGGCCATTTCCAATCAACCTACCAAATTTCGGCCCATTCCGACACCATCGCGACAAATGACAAAATTGCCAATGGTATAGTTTTTCTTTGTTAATTTTTTGTCCAGTACTTCTTCAACTTGATGTAATTAATAAGGAAATTAATTATTCGGAGGCCCAAACGAAAGAATTTGGCTAAAATCTCGTGATCCAGGGTCTGTGCCCCGAGTCCAATTTCAAGGGCTGTCTCCAATCAACCTGCCAAATTTCGGCCCATTCCATCACCGTCGCGATAAATGTCAAAATTGCCCCTGGTGCGGTTTTACTTTGTTAATTTTCTTTGCAACACTTCTTCGTCCT
>NW_019257698.1:0-27332 GCF_002742605.1 Olea europaea var. sylvestris
ATAAAATATTAAAAAGTCATTGTTCCAAATGAAAGTTAACTCAATGATAGTATGTTTGATTACAAGTTAAAGCATAACTTTTTCCTCTGAATTTATTGTAAAATATAACATGACATTCTTGGCCTACTCACTTTCTTGCTATCCGATTGCATGATAGGATTGCAAATGTTATGTCATGATAGGAAAGGATTGCACGATTGGACCGTTTAGTTTCGTGGCCTGCACACTTTCTTGCTATCCGATTTACTGTAAAATTATGGACCCTAGAGTCGGCCATTATATGCGACATAATTTGGCCATACCATCGAAAGCATCATTAGACTTACATTACTAATTACAATAAGGGCCTTGAGCAGCTCGATGACACCGTGTTCAAGGACTTCAACTTTGTAAAATTAGTAATTATATAGGGCCTTACAAAAATAAATTAAGCTGCACACCATTTTTCAATTATCTAAAGTTTATAGTTAACGACTCACGACTTGCTATTTAATAAGAACAAAACTTGAACAAATGGAAATTTATCAATAAATATAATTACGCTGCTCAATTAAAATTTCATCACATTTAATCAGTGTTAGAGACTTAGAGTAAACAAACTATCACATTTGCGAGACCTAGAGAGTAGAGCTACTTTTCTAGTTATCATCTTCTCTTAGTTTTGATCTTCAATTAGACAACGTGCATACTAGGGAATTATTTTCCCAAAAAAGGACGCAAAGACAGGGCTGCTTAATTCCCATATATATATATATATATATATGTGTGTGTGTGTGTGTGTGTGTGTGTGTGTGTGTGTGTGTGTGTGTGTGTTTGTGTCTGTGTGTGTTTTCTCCTTTAATTGAGCATGTAATGTGAATGAACTTCCAAAATAAACAACTGGGCCCCACTCGAATTTTGTGCCAAAGTTAGCCACTCAACCCATTTTTTCCAACATCCAACTATTTAAATCTTTGAGATTTAGACAATGAATATCGGAGTTTTCGATAGTTCTGGAATTTAAACGGTTGTAGGAAAAAAATTAGCAAAATGTAGGAGTTTCTCTTTTCCCTTGAGGGAAGAAAAACAAATGTCTAAGGACCAATGTGCAAATTATCCAAAGGATCATCCGATGAAGGAATCGGCGACTTGAATAAGCTAAGTACCAATTGGATGCTCTCATGGATATTGATGGAATGAGAAGAATCAAGAAACGAGGTAAAAATGGAAGAAAACAAGTTTTTGGGGAGTCAGATTTTTAGGGGACTTTGATGAAAGTTTATGAATTTGTGTTGTTGAAAAGTTGATAAAATTCGTGAATTCCATTAAATGTGTAATTAACTGTTAATTTAATTCAAATTTTTAACTAATTTTTAAGCCATGTCAAATGGGCAAAGAAAGGAATAAGCAAAATAATAATAATAATAATAATAATAATAATAATAATAATAATAATAAATAAATAAATAAATAAATGAAAAAGGAATTTATATGATTCATAGACTTCGCAAGATTCTTTGACAAAGAAAAATAATGAGATTGAAAAAATATAAAAATATGAGAAAAATTATGGACTCTCATAACTTTTCACTATACAAAAAATTAATTGATTTCACCTTAATTAAATTTGACCCCAAAAAGAACAAACAAAATTATTATTTTGATTTTGAGTTCGAATTATCAAATTAACAACTTAATTAAACTAATCTAAAGGAAAAAACAACTTCAATGTGGAAATCAATCAAAAACAATCAAGAGTCCCAGTTCAATTTGTATTTTTTGTTCAGTAATTATATTGGCAATCATTAGAACATGAGTAAAAGTCAATTGGTAATATTTTTTGTCATAACAATACTCAAAGCCAAGAAATATGATGAAGAAATCAAGACAAGGAGAATTTGAAGTAGACCCGATAAATTTATAAATAAGATATGATGAATTTCTTTAATCTTCAATCCTTAATTCCAATAGCCCAAACATCTTCTTACTTGAGTTTCCATTATTTCTTGACTTCTCTTCATGATTTCTTCCAAAAGGAATTTTTTAAATTTTGGGTGAGCAACGAGTAGAGTTTTAAATTGTGATGACCAAGTAGTAACATAAAGCAAAGTTAGGTGAGTAGAGAGTAACTTTTTTTTATCCCAAAGGTGATGTAAGATTGAGATTTAATGACAATAATGAAATATTCAAAATCGCACCACGACAAACAAGATTAATTTCATTTACTGAGTGCTCTTAACTAATATTTAACTTCAACATCATCCTCCAACAACTGTTTAACATCAATTTCATCCATCAACTATTTTTAGTACTAAAACACACCTAAGCTATTGATTACAATTAAAATCATCCTTCAACAACTAATGAGCATCAAACTTCATTTATTCATTGGACAACGGATGGATGATGATGAGTCCAACTAATCAGATCCTTGTCAACACCTAGCCACAAATCATTAATGCCATATAAAAAGAGCCTTAATACGTAACAAAAACATTCTTGCTGCATTACAAAAACAGTCTGAATGCCTATACAAAAATTGGCACTTAATGCCTCCACAACCTTTAAAATCATCCTCGCACCGTATTTGGTGGGGACATTTTGTGCTAATTACTCTTGTGAAAATTCTCTACCAAATATGGTGACTACCAAATACGGTGAGTTTCACTGCCACATACGGTGAGTTTTACTATCAAATATGGTGAGTTGGTGAGCTGACAAATACGGTGAAAAGTTGCCAAATACAGTAAAAAACTGCCAAATACGGTAAGAAACTGTCAAATACGGTAAGCGTGAATCCGATATCTAAATCACAAATACTATATATGAGAACCCGATTCCACTCCATACACTACCAATTAAATTTACCAACACTGGCTTGGTCCCAGAGTTTTACCCAAGTTGGGGTTTCTCCGTCATCACATCGTGAGTTGTGTTTTGCGTTGTTTTATTTACTTTACGCAACCGGCAGTTTAACATAGGCTTAATTGGACGTGCATATTTAATCACCTAGACAACAATTAATTAGTGACTTGTTGATATTAAATGTATCAATTCCACATGTAAGGTCAAATTGGCAAACGGAACGTAAATTTGGTAAACGGTAAAATTTGAATTTGACACTGTAGAGCATTCCTAGGAATTTTCAATTTCAATTCCCACAGGTAAAAGTATTTAATTCATAAAATAAAACCAAAAGAAAGGTTCGATTAGCTTAACTTGTACCATTAAAAAGTCGAAATAATTCGGTTCTTCTCTTTCTTTTTCTTTTTCTTTTTCTTTTTTTTGGATACGGACAAAAGTTGGATAAAAACTCTGAAAGTATTTGTTAATGTAAAACAAATGAGGATTATAAGATGAAGTGGCAGTTGTGAAATGGTCCCCGTAACAGACAGAGAGAGAGGCAAAATATAGGTGCAGAATGTAGAGGCATCATTTCATTTTCATGGCCACCTTACCTTTCTCCGCACGATATCTAGACCTAACCAATGTGGAAACACTCTAAGTTGAGGATCATTCATCCGTCCCAGCTAATTTGGGAAAGTCTCCAACTCCCAGCCATTTAGCCCTTGGCAAGGAAGAAATTCCAAACTCGAGCTCAGCCTTTGTCTGTCTCTTTTTGTCGGCCCACACCTTTTGTAGAATTCAGTGGAAAAATTAGAAATAAAGGGGGCAAAACACATGCTTAGTTTCTCAGATGAATTTTGCTACAGTTCCAAACTAGTGTTTTGAGAATTTCAATAATATGTTAAATTTAAAAAATCTCGGCCTTCAATTGAATCCACAAATTACCTAAGTTCTCTTTAAGCTCGTTTTGAAAACTATATCATAGACATATCGAATAATTCAAAAAGATATCGATAATAGTTAAATGCGCAATAACTCATTGTGCATGTTTTCTAGCTGAAATTGAAATGTTGATAGAGATTTGGTGAATGAATATGTTAATTGATCAGCATAAGCAGCTAGTAGGTGAGACATGAACTATTCCTGATTTAATCTTATTCCAAACAAGATGAGCATTAACAAAATTAATCGGCTTTCCAAGTTCTTGAACAACTACTTTAATTCGCGGGAATGAGATTGACTAATAGTATTGAACATGGTTGACTGAAGTTTAAGGTAATGAGGCATGTTGACAAAGATTTAGGAGAAACTACATGTTTCAAGGTGAAGATTAATTATAGCTAAGACAAGAAGCCAAACCACGGGAATAAATAGATGAAGATCATTCGTGCAAAATGCGGAGAAGAATTAGAGTGCAAAGAGTGACGTGGACATTTTACTAAGCAAATGAAATGTCAATCAAAAGTTTATCGTCCTGCACAATTTATGAGTCGCAATTCAAAAGTTTCTTATGAGAAGTTATGCACACAACAAATATGATAAAGGCAAGAAAATGAATAAAGTTGAGCAATTCAATTGAGATCTCGTTTAATACAATAACAAACTTTGGTTAACATGAAGTTGGTCGTAAGTATAAATTTCTAATCTATTTCTGTTTAGCAAACACATTGATTTTAATAAAATCGACCAAACAATACTTGGCCCTTGTTGATGAAATGTGTGGTAGAAAAGTTATATATGTAGTTAAAATTAATGGTTGACTTTGATTTAAATTAAAATTTGGATTTAATTCCGACCAAACAGGGGTTTATGTTCTTATCATGATTATTCATTTATAAAACGTGAAAACAATTTGATCAGCTGACCAACAAATCAAGAATTCTAATTAACCCCCTATTTGGTGGTAATTAAAATCTTTTTTTTAATAGATTTTGATATTAAAAAAAAAGTAGATTAAATGTGTAGTTAAAACGAGTTGTTGACTTTGACTTACATTAAAATCTAAATTTTAATTTTAATTTCTACCAAACATAGGCTAATGTAATTAAACTCTGTTTCCCTCTTTCATTTCTTTAATTCAGATGATATTTTATTTAAGCACTACAATTCCTATGTAATTGACCCTACTTGAATATGTTGGCCAGGTTGCTGCCACTACTAATAAAGAAGTTGATTCACACGTAACAAATCACCCAAGTTTGCCACCTGAGTTGCTCTTCTAACTATACAATGTTACAATGCTTGTGAGTTTTTGAACTTTATACGTTACTCATTCTTGCAGTCTTGTTGTGACAAACTCATAGAAAATTCTTGTATATAAGAAAGCTATGTTTATTTCTTCAAATTCAGACACATGTTGAAAGAAAATAAAATTCTGGTTCATTTTTTTGTGAAAAAAGATAATAAAAACTTAAAATTGGTCCAATTATATGTAGAGAAAATTGAGATATTTGCCATAATTAGAAAAAAAAATTTGAGAGGGCTAAACTGAAAATGGAGGAATCTTGAAGGACATTTTGTGAGGCACATTAAACAGTCCAAAATTATATTAGTACTAGTCGCTGTCATGTGCGTTGCACGAATTTTTTATATATCATATTTTTATTAGCGCATGAATTTTAATTTTTTGGAAAGTTTTTGAAGTAATATCTAAAAGTATTTCCATGATATAAGAAAATGATTGCAAATTATTTTTACAATTACAACAGTATTGTGTTATCTAAAAAAATATGCTTGTATATTTCATACTTAAACAAGAAATATACGAAGTTATACAAACTATTTTGCCTGTATTCTTTGATAGTGTTGATATGATTGAATTGAATGTGAAGATTATACTAAATTTTGTGTAATTCACTATTGAAAAATTGAAGATTGAGCATAAAATTATAAATCGACTTGCATATTCATATGCGTTTTATATTTTTTCCTTCATATATTTTAATATTTATTTTATACTTATGTTGAAAAAATAAAAATCTGAAATTTTTTTCTGACATTCAGTTTGGTAAGTGAATGTATCGTGTTCTGCATTCTTGGTATTTATAAGTGCAAAAATCAGTATATACAGTAAGCTGCAATACGGTAGGTAGCATATACGGTAAGTTACCTACAAATATGGCAGGCTACATATACGGTAAACTGTAAATACAGTAGACAGCATATACGGTATTGAAATTTATTGTAGTGGACGAAATCGGATTCATTCATACCGTATATGCACTTTACATATCATATATGCAACATACTGTATTTACGCGTATCGTATTCGCAGCTTACCATATATACAGCATACTGTATTTGTATCAGACCGTATTTACAGCACACCATATATGCAGCACACCGTATTTACAGCACACCGTATTTGCATATATTGTCTTTAGATACCGTGTTTGTCAGATATTGGTTTTCGTAATTCAATATTGTTTTCTTTTTTATAATTTTATTTCGGGGAATTTAAAAAAAATGTGATTATGAAATTGCTAATTTTTAAATGTGTTTTTTGTTGAAGATAAAAATGGTTTTTTATGCTATTTGTAAAAAAAAAATTATTGTAATTTTATTATCGTAATAAGAAGATTTACTACGATTATTTAAAAAAAATTCACAACACAATAAATCCATACTTTTAACCCGATGACTGCAAAAGTCTTTTGTGTATCAATAAAACATTTCTCATTCAAAAAATAATGCCAAAATTTTTGGCATCATGCTTTCATTTTCGTCTTTTCAAAAATTTAACTTTTTTCGTTTTTATCTTCATTTTTTTAGATTCTTTGTTGTTAGCAATGATTATTTCTTTGAGATTTTTTATTGTATTATATTGAAATTAAACTTATTTTTGTAATTATAATTTTTTTATTAGATTTAATGCATATTTTTAACTAATAAAATAACAAACTAAACAAATATAAGGTTGCATGATTAAATTTAAAAAAAAAAAGTCGTTGCATGACTGCACAGATTGTATTATAGCATATACGGTAAGTTATATGTTGTAATATGCATATTGCTGTAATATAACAAAAAAATTGTACAACAATAATTTCTCATTATATTATGCTAAACATTGTATTATAATATATACGTATAGTATGTTATATCTTAACTATAACATATAGTATTATAGCATACCGTATTTGTACATATTGTCTTTAGACTAATCACCAACATTGGTTATAAATAAATCCAAGTCTCATGTAATGTAGATTTAATTCATATTAATTTGCACAATTTCATTTCTAGTATAGACATTGCAGTGGTTTAATTCGCTCTAGAATGACTTCAAAGTTATTTTGCACCGACATAAGAAATTGAAATGTATTGCATATTCATATGTGTTTTATATTTTGTCCTTCATATATTTTCATATTTATTTTATGTTTATGTTGAAAAAATAAAAAATCTGGAATTTTTTCTGACATTCGGTTTGATAAGTGAATGTATGGTGTTCTACACTCTCGATATTTGTAAGTGCAAAAATCGGTATATACGGTAAGCTACACATACAGTCGGTAGCATATACGGTAAGTTGCCTGCAAATACGGTAGACAACATATACGATATTGAAATTTATTGTAGTTGACGAAACTGGATTCATTCATATCGTACATGCATTATATATACCATATATGCAACATAACGTATTTACGTATACCGTATTTACAACTTACCGTTTATGCAGCATACTGTATTTACATCATACCGTATATGCAGCACACCGTATTTACAGCATACCGTATTTGCATCATATCGTATTTACAGCATATCGTATTTGTATCATACCATATATACAGTATATCGTATTTGCATCATACCGTATTTGCACATATTGCCTTTAGATATCGTATTTGGCATATATTGGTTTTTGTAATTCAATATTGTTTTATTTTTTATAATTGTATTTTCGGGAATAAAAAATTTTAAATGTGTTTTTTTGCTGAAGATAAAAATGATTTTTTATGTTATTTGTAAAAATATATATATATATATATATATATATTGTAGATTTTTTTTTACTTCTCACTGTACAGAGAGTTTTTCGGATCAATACCCGAATTAGTTAAAACATTAATTTCCAAGGTCAAAAATTTCAAATAATGTTGTTATATATATATATATATATTGTAGATTTTTTTTTTTACTTCTCACTGTACAGAGTGTTTTCCGGATCAATACCCGAATTAGTTAAAACATTAATTTCCAAGGTCAAAAATTTCAAATAATGTTGTTTCTTACTGCACAGGATGTGGAAGGGATAGCATATTCCAGTTGCTACCCATATGGTACACAACTAGAATTTTCGCCAATCAGCTTCTTCTTGTAGACTGGTAGTACATATGCTTTTTGTTTTCCTATGGGGTGAGGTGGAGGTATCAATTAATGTTTGGTACTTGTGTAATAATGAGAGAGAGAGAGGGTGAGAGTGGGTGCCTGAAAAACTCTATAGTATACCATAAGTAAGGGGACAGAACATTCTTCACAGTAGCACCACCTTTTCCACGCCGGCTGTTGCAGCGACTGGTGTGTCCAAGCTCTCTCAAAAAATGGATCAACACAGTTCAAAAAATGAACAAGATATTGATTTTTTTCCCTTCTATGTTGATTGTAAAGTCCATGTTACTTGACAGTGCTTTTCCATTTTTCAGTTTAGAATTTATTTTTAATTTTCTGTTTTGTGGGATTATTTTCGAATTACAAAAAACATTTGATTTGTCATTTATGTTTTCCAAGTTATTTACATGCATCTATACCGTTCTAATTGAATAAAATTCCAACTTTAACCTAAGTACATAAAACTGGATAGTAATTCCTTTAACCTAAAAAAAAAAAAGTCTCTTAGGTATATATCGTATGACTTACATAAATTACTGTCTTAATGTGAGTTACAATATTTTACCAGCTTAAAGCTTGTCGGGCTAAAAAATCGAAATTTATTTATTAATTATTATTAACTTTATCCATTTTATATATTAAACGTTACAATTGAAAAGGAAAACGAAAAAGAAAAGGAACTGAAGTGACCATTGTTGAAATTTGGTAATTCAGTTCACTGATCTCTTCTACCTCCGTTGTGGTTGTGAAAGACAATTCTATTTTATCGTTCACATTTTGACACGTATTACATCATCAAAATTTTCAATTGCATCGTTGAATGACATGGCTTGAATTTTACATCCCTATATAAAAGTCAAATACTATGTTACTTCTCATATAAAATGTAATTACGAAATAAAAAGTCATCGTGGTAGGCTTATTACCTCATAATTGTCAATTAGGAGGACCCAAAAAAGCAAAGGAGAAAACAAATCCAATACAAATACTGAACAAGAAGCAGCCTACCAACCAGCTAATGAACTCCTTCGTATCAAAGAAAATTGGCCTTCTCCACAGGGACTCAGTCTTGCTTCCATCGCCTTAGCCTTTGCTATGCCTCGTCTTCCCTTCTTCGGGCTAGGCACCTAAGAGCAAATTCTTTTCATGTGCAGCAGCATAGTCTTGGGTTTAGTCTAAAAATCCATTTACATCGATAGGGGGCAGGGAACCAATAAGAAGCATTTCTGGGCCTATCAGACTATAGCTTTCCCTTTCCGTGCGCATAGGGGATAAAATAAGTATTCATCAACACCTGACATCTTTCTTTTTGATTCAGCTCTATTTTTTATGTCACTTCCAGTGAAGAAAGGGTCAGGTATGTGCCGCTCATACCATCAGCGGATGGATTAATTACCAGTGGTTCCATGCCACCTAGCATCTTGCACTACACGTAGATCGGAAAATACGCTGTTTTATCAGAACTTGGTCCACCAGAAGCTCATAGCACGCCCTCCCTCTACTCGTTAGCAAGCAAGCTATCATAAGAGATGCAGGAAAGCAAGCTTCAGAAGCAAAGGCGCAGACGAAAGACGTACATAAGACTTTTGATGAGAGATTACTTTCCTAACAGGTACTGCTAAGGTCCTCGTGCCATGCTTCGTCCCCTTTCGCAACATTCTCCTAGAGGAAGGAAGATGGGCTTTCTGAACTGGCTTACTTCCTTGAATGTGCCTTTGGACGGTCTCTTTCTCTTTGCCTTGTCCTTGTAGGTATTTCATGCCGTTTCAGAGCAGTTCTTACGCTTCCGGACATGAGAGGAGAGATCTTAGAGGTCGGTTACCTTTTTCAACGGTATAACAGTAGCTACGGTATCTCAGTATGGCTGTACTGATGGCAGCTCTTTCTTTTTCTCCTTTTAGACTCGCTTAACTCAAACTTGGCTTTGACCTGGCGAGTCGGACAGGGTATGAAGTTTTGTTCTGGATAAAGGCAGCGACAACGATTGATATAGGATTAATAACTGAGTTTAGTTTGCATTGGCTAGATTCAACTTTATGAAAAGATCATGAAAAGACTTCTGCTGAGATAAGTGAAGACCAACTTCGGTCCGATGAGCGTGAATACCAATAAAATCTTTCCTTCATGGCATTTGTTTTTCCGAAAGACTGTAGGAGAGTAAAGTGGAAAGACTTCCTGTCAATCTAATGTCACCCACATATAAAAAAAGATCTCTATAGGAAGGTTAAATCAAGATGGAGCTATATGCCTTGGAGCAGAACAATCCAGAGCCAAGTAAGAAAGTACTCCACCTTTCTTCGCATGCCCTTTCCGCTTGTCCTCTTTTGCCCTACTCGAATGGGGATCACTACTCCCATAAGATAGCTATGATCGGGCAATAGCATAGATACAGTAGAGCTCGCGCTTCTTTAATTCGATAGTCGGAACTCTTGGCCTCTGAGTCCATATTAGTTTAGGTCTAACTCAAGAAATTGTGTAAGTGAAGTAAAGGCGGATCAAGCTTATACTCTGGTTTACCATTATGATTACTTCCCCTTATTTCTTCCTCCCTATTATTTTTTTAGTGATTAGCTACTACTTCAACCTTTAATTAGTATGTTGTTCTTACTATTACGTATTAGTATTCCTGAATGGGTATTCCTGAATTCGTATTATGTTGATACTTTTTCCAATGCTATTGAGTATTCTGCTTATTGATGTGCATGTCTTATCCTTAAATCTCCATCAAAGAAAGTAGAAATCCTAAACTAAAAAACTGCTCATTCTGAACGTTTTCCTTATGTTGTAGTAACCAGCTATCTAGAACTAGAAGAAGAAGGCGAGCTACCAGATGAGCTAACCAGCATACGAGATATGTTGAATAGGAGGAATGAAAGCGACATACCGTATTGACCGACGGGTTTTTTAATGAAAGAACTAAATCACCGCCCGCAGCTGCTCCTGCTCCTCCAACGCTAACGGCTACTGATTGTGTCAGCCATTCCTTTATTGTTGCTATTGATATAGTGGAATGAATTCCAGTCATTCCCTACTACACCCTATAATTCATCTAATTCATAATTTGACTTCAGGGTGCTAACTCATTTACTTCTAACAATGGGATTTACTTCTTCTATTGGAACTGAAACTCTTGGATTTACCAAATCCTCATCTTCAACCAAGACCCTAACATTAAGAAGAACTGAAACCGAAGAAGCGAAAGAGTCAACCGACATATGTATTTATAAGAAAGAAAGTCTTGACCGGGCGTGTCCTCTTCTTACTACGTAGGGGAATAGGGCGGTGAAGCTTTCCTCGCGCTTAGCACTTGTTTGGCACCTTGCGTTTGATGCCTTCCCCACAGGATAAAGGGTATCCTCTTCTGCTTATTCGTATGCGTATGCTGTTGCTTTTTCATATGCTTCATCTGATGCAGATGCGTCTGTATCTTCGGCTTAAGCTTCATCCTCTGCTCCTATTGATTTGGGGTCTATACCTATAGGATCAAGGGGCTTCATTCGATAAGGCGAGTGGCTTCGCTCCTTCTCGAAGACCGGATTTATGGTCAACGACTTTGACAGCCTTTCCTTGTCTGAAGTTTAGGCTTTAACCGACTTTTCATCTCCTCCCTCCGGCGACACATAGCAAATTGGCATAAGAGCCAAAACGAGTCCGTACCCCTTTCTCTAGATCGGCTATCGCCCTAGTCAATAGGATTGGTGTATACTCGTCAGCTACCAATTTCGAGCCCGGGTTAAAGGGTTAGT
Source organism: Olea europaea var. sylvestris (assembly GCF_002742605.1). Taxonomy (NCBI): domain Eukaryota; kingdom Viridiplantae; phylum Streptophyta; class Magnoliopsida; order Lamiales; family Oleaceae; genus Olea; species Olea europaea. The sequence goes on from NW_019257698.1 coordinate 11,907, forward strand.
TGTCTTTGGCTCATTCTTCTGCACATCTTGTTCTATGCTCTTACTTCACCTCTATCTCTCCTTCTGTGAAAGCGACTATGGAAGTTACCAAATGAAATAGAGTCCCTATCCCTTGCTTGTCCTCTACAAGGCTCTAACCCAGTCCTACTCCAATCTGAACAACTTTCCCAAACTCGAGCAAGTAGTCTATGGGGTCAGAGATGACTACTCCAGGTAGAATGATCATCCCATTCTCTCAAGCTACTCTATACCGTATCGTATGAGACTCGATCACAAAGCGAGATCTAGCCACTTCCACATTTTCACAGTCCAAGTCAGGATACATTGGATCTTTCACAGAAAGAAAAAAGTTTTTGTAAACATCAATCAAATGAAATGGATTGGGGCTTTTGAGTTCGCCAAAATGTTTAGGGTTGATGGAGGACTGCGAGATATTTCTCCTCTTTCTCTTAACTTAAAACTATTATCCTTAAGGATAGTACTTTTGGCCTGATGGCTATTCAAGAAAAGTACAATGTTCAAAGATTTTCGACATTGGCTCGTATTGGTGGCGCAGGTTATAGGACTTTAGGCTCTTTAGCTTCTAGACCATCCCGTAGATGGGAGCGGTTGAGGGTGATGTCAGAGAAACAACATAGTGGTCAAAGTTCTCCACTAGAGTTTTGGCTCTGCAGGGGTTATCCCTGTGGTCCATACTGAAAAGGCTTCCGTGTCTTCTTCATTTTAAGTCAGATGAAACCCAAAGAGATCAAGTTAAATCTTGCGGATTTCCACTTTGATGGAGAGATCGAGATTATTGAAAAAACCGTATATAGGAACTGGATGGAGTCTTGGTTGAAGAACCTTAAGTGGTATAACTCTATGTTAATGTTAGTTGCTTATGATCCTTCATTCGAGGAACTATTTTCGGCTCCTGTGGTCACCAACCATTGGAAGTCCAAGGCTGAAGACTCTAAGAAGTCTTTAAGTATGGTCTGATTTGGAAGGAACAAATCGGTCTCCCCAGTTGGAATTGGCAATCGGGAATACTGGAAGCTAATATCTGTAATAAGCCAGGATGGTGACTCGGAGGGATAGCAGGTTGCTACTTTCTGGTCTGGTCCGAAGAATTAACACAACAGCCTCGGAGAGATATTCTTTCGCAGTTAGTGGTATCTCAAATGAATGTCGAGTGGTATTGCCCCCTTTCTTTCCGGATACTTAAGTTTCTAAGCTACGAAACCAGCTTTCCCAATCAATTCAAATTAATGTGTAGGAACCTACCCTCATCGAACTGAATGTCTAACCTTCCCGCATTTGAAGACAGACTAATGTTTAACACCTCCTACTTTCATAGAAATCTTTTCTTCTCTGACCGCCAGAGATTATCCATATATCGATAAATAACCGTGAAGTTCGACAATCCTTTTGAGGGACGGGAGTCGACTGACTGACAAGGAACTGACAGAAGGGGGAAAAGAGGAGTGAAACCATTTGACGGAGTTGGAAAGGACTTCGCTAATCATAATAAGGTCTTTCGAGCCTTTGTCCGGGGACTCAAACGATGAGATCGCTGATGTCGACCACCCTCTGTGTCTTTGTCAGTGAAGTAAATCACCCTGATGCTAAGCGATCCGCAGTGTTCAATGTGAGCCCAACCACCCCACTTGTTCAGTAGGAGAAAGGAAAAAGCTCGATCCATGGAGTCCGTCATCGGATCTCCCCATTGACAGATAGAGTTAAAAAATCAATTAGCCCGGGATTTTTTATTTCGATCTTCAACTACTGTAGAGGGGGTCTCATGCTACGATACAAGTAGAATACATAGGGGTATGGTCCGGGTAAAGCAGTAAATCAAATCATATTTTTACGTATACCTTTTATTGGAAACCTACAAAATCGCAATCCTGACTGCGGGAGCAGACCTTTTTGAGATTCATTCTTGCATTCCAGTCTAACTCTCCTTTCTGTCTGTCACTGGATCTCCACTACTTGACTTGCGACTTGAGCTAGCAGACTGAGCTTTAGCTTGAGCGAGAACGAAGGCAGACATCTCTTTTTTGGACTGAACTGCTTGAGCTGGAGCTTTGGACTCGACGAGGTATTGGGTGCTTGCCCTATTGAGAGTCTCTTCCATTCTCTCTTCACCAGATAGATAGACAAATAGGTAATCCGATAGATGGATTATGGCTTCCTCACTATCAGCAAGCTCCCATAGGTGATGAACTGCTTCTGACTTCTTCATTCGGTTTGTAGCCATACCGTAAACGAGTGAAAAATTCCTTGTACAGTTTCCCTTTTCCCTTTCAGCCAGTCCAAGAGTTCAGTTCACTAGAAACCGGGTAGCCATTAAGGAAAGCGTCTGTTGGATATTTGGTTTGAACCGGTTGCCCCACCCCTTATAGCCTTATAGTAAGTACTGGTGAGAGGGAAAGAGTGCTCCTGCCCTTTACCCAAACAGTACAAGAATGGCAATCCACCTATTGGTGTGCTGCTGCCCTCAACCGACCTGATCGTCCCAATCCAGTTGCCCTTACTAAGAACAGATCCACAATCTCTTATCTTCTTATCTAATGAATATGAATTTGCTATAGTTTTTTCATTTGCCAAGCTTCCCACTGCTAGAACTTCCAGCGCTAAGGTGGTTGGTGTGGTAAGGCAAGCAACTCCTCTTTCCGAAGAAGAGTGCCTGCCCGAGCTATCTTAAAGTAAAGCTCTCTAGGTTAGCTATAGGTTAAGTTCTCCCAGAGCCGGAGACACAAGCCGCTACTCCTTCAGAAACTGGGAATCTGTAAGGACCTAAAGTTTTTCGTCGGATGAGACCGAGAACCGAACGATGTCTATCAAAGAAAAGAGCGAGAGGGACTGACTAGATGGCTGTCAACCAGCTCTAAAGGTTGCAAAGCCTTTAGAGTACCCCTGAACGGAAGGAAAGAAAGATAAATAGAACTCTATCCTAGCTACCGGGGAAGGGAGAGGAGAACAGAGGTAACCATCAGACTATAGAACCTCACCTCAAAAAAAGGCCCCCGGAAGAGCCTGAAGTAGAGAAAGCTACAATAAGAGAATACCTGCCAAAAGCTTCACCTCGGTAAACCTTTGGAATACAGATCATCGAGCCGTTGACAACTCCCAGGGTTCACTAAAACAGGAGGTACTCTGCGAAAGACTATTGACTGACTTGTCGAGCTGATCCGACACCAAGTGGGCCGCACCTCTGAGGACTCAATATGAAAGAGAAAGGTGTTCGTTTAACCCCGAAAATAGTCCGGTTTCTCACCAGTCGCAGAAACTCTTTTAAGAAAAAGGCTTCCCTAAATTTTCGTGGCATACGGATCGGGATACAGCCCTGACCTAGCGGCTGTGACTGGGTGGCCCCTTTCTTTGTTTCGGGGCACCGCCGTTGTCACGGAGCATGGGAAGGACGCGCGGCGATTACCCCGAAGACTTTCGCTTGCCTTGCTTGGAGGCTCACGCAGCACAACCAGCGAGCAGAGCCAAGCCCAACCATTACAGTCAAGAGACGCGCGGGCGTGACGTCCTGGAAGCGAACGTGTAAAGCATAGCGCTTTTCGCATATCACTTATCCCGATCACCCTTCCATCCAGAGAATGTAAGTTCAAAGCCTAATTCTTTCCTTTTCCGCTTATTCACATCTTATTCACCTCCTCACTCGAATAACACAAAAGCCTTCGAACTTACAGCCACTACCCCTAAACATCTTTCTATAACACCCTGCCCGACATCGTCACGAGTAAGCCTCCCTTTCTTTTATGTTTTTCAATCGCGTTTGATGATTGTTTATTGTGAATCCGTTCGACATATATGCCTTAACTCGGGCCTCAAAAAAGCAGAGAAATGAAGAAGTGACGTCCAAGCCCGTGGCTTTGTAAGACCTCCACGCAAGCCCTCGGTCACCGAGCCGACCTCGTCCGTTCGGAAGGACACAACCCCAACCAGCCTGTAGAATTCTACCCCCGCTACCACAAAGATCACTGCCCAGCCACCGCTAGAGGGTACCAACTGAGCAAAATGGAGAAAATTCGGTTGAGGACCCAGGAGATAAGGGAAAGAAGAGAGAAGAAAAGGGAAGGTTCTCTAGATCTAGAAGATTTGCTTGGAGCTGTTCACTTTCACTTGGTCGCCTGGTATCTTGAAACATCTTTGCTTGCGGGGGCAGGAATGGAAACGTCTGAGAGAGCGCTTTGCGAAAGAATCATGTGGCACGGTGAAAGGTTTCCCGTTGGGGTTTTCGACCCTCCTGGTCTCCACCTACTTGTGGAAGAGGTGGGATTCCTTGATATTAAGGTGTCAAGGCAGTCGAAGAAGGCCACAAGTGGAAGCAACCGATGCTTTGATCATGACTCCTTGCTTCCAGTCCGTGCTTGCTGTCATGCTGGCAAAAGCAGGGATTTCGGTCAGTTTTACCTACTATTGGATTTGAACCAATGACTCTCACCATATGAAAGCGATACTCTAACCGCTGAGTCAAGTAGGTCAAGCTGAGTCAAGTCAGAGAAAATAGACCCCTATAAGAGAAAGCGTTATCACTATACGAAATGAAGCAGTGGCTAGCACGCTAAGCTAAGATCAACCACTTGGAGAACACGGAGCCTTTCTTTCTCGGTCGCCTGTCTTAATAAGTGGATTCCGATTCATGCGGTCGTTCTCTGCTGCATTGGTCTTTTCACTCCCCACTCGCCACCATAACAAAATGTTTCCACTACATCTCAGGAGTAGTCAAAGGAAGTACGGCGAGTCCAAGTAGGAAAAAATTCACTAAGAAGTAGGGCATACAGCAATGGATCAATTCATTCAACAAAATCCGTTCGGATCAGACCAGGATGAATGGGATTGGTCTGAACTCTCGCTCGGATGGTTGACTCCCGCCGCCGACAGATGCCCCATGCCACCTTTCGTGAACAGCTATGCCCGAGAATGAATGAATTGTGATATAGCGCCGAATAAGCCACTGCTCTATTCCCGACTCGAAATCCATAAAAGACTTTAAGGGAGAGAAAAGAAAGAGGGGCCCTATACCATAATCCTGCTGCCTCGGGACGACTGCACGTTACATCATAGCAGCACGACCAAATAGAGGCAGCAAGCAGCCCCTTGTATAGGTTGGGCGCTAGCGCTTTATATTAGACTAATATAATATTTCTAGCACTTTATATTAGACTAATATAATATTAATTAAGAGATAATATTAATTAAGGGCTTTTCCCTTATTATATTAGTAAAGTTGCTCGAGGTCGGAAAATTTTAATATAATGACGAAGATCTGGTCGAATGGTAGAAGAATCTATGGGTTCGTTAGGACTCGATAGTCGTTGTCTGGACATACGAGTCACAGCCGGCCCGGAAGAGGAGAGATCAACGACGAAGCTACTAGCTACTAGTTGGAAAGGAAAGGACAAGACCACCTTTCATATATTTCTACAGAATTAGAATAGCGAACGAAAGACCAGGAGATTGGATGACGAAAGCACTTCCAGCAGGGTTGACGGCTGTGTTATGTGGCCCTCATTCAGCTGGAAGTAGGAAATCAATCCCGGCATGACCGATGACTTAGTCTCCTTCTACGCTTCGACTCAACCACCTACCCAACTTCTTAGAAAAGATCCGATAGATAGCAGCTACCTAAGGCGCTTAGGCGCCCTTCACCAATCACGGTCTTTCATCTAGTAAGTCCTAGTACTATGTTCTCCAAGCTTGACTATAATAGAATAGGCAGGCCTTTTAGAGAACAGTAGAATGTTGGGTTAGCTCTGCCTTGTTGTGATAGGGGGCTGAGGGGTGACCGATCCGGTCAGTCAAAAAATAGGTTAACAAAAAAAGGTGTGTCTGGTCTGGTGTAGCTAATGTGACATGATCGATCCGGTCAGTCAAAAAAATAGGTTAACAAAAAAAGGTGTGTTTGGTCTGGTGTAGCTAATGTGACTTTCTCGATCTATAGTTCCTCTTTCTTTCTCTCTCCTATTGACATAGCAAAGTATGGTTCTATTTATACCCGCCCTCTACAAAGTGGTTTTTGAAAAGGTCTTTAAACGACTCTTCGTCTCAAGTTCCAAAACGTTTAATGAATGGCTGCCTACCACCCATGAAAAGAAAGACTACATAGGGCCCTCTCAGCCCGCCCTAGTTCAAATACTATTCTTTTTCACTTTATCGTACCCCGCTCACTGCCCTTTAGGCTTAAAAGCCTTTTCGTTGTCACCACTTACCGTCATCTATATGGCGATATTTCTAGCTTTCATTAAGGCTTCGAAGCCCCTATACACAAACTAGACTATAGAGGTTGCCACCTTGAAAGGCGTGTCAAAGGTAATATCGGTTGTATCTGAATGCTAATCTCGATATCAAAAAACTCCAAAGTCGTTTTCCTCTTCTTTTTTTGTGTTTGATAGAAATACCTAGCAAACATCTAAAAAGTAGGTTTTTCGCAAGAAAATCGGGTTTAGAAAGGGTTTATCAAGTCCATTCCATTGGGAGACATCAAAGACGTGAACTTATCGAAGCACATATTCCACCTTTCCTATCTAAAATTAGCTTTCTCTGGTGCAAACTCACGGATTCTCTTTCCTATTAGTACATTTGTTATAAAATCTTTAAATAAGTATGCCACCTTTAGGACGATAAAGGTTGCATCTTCAAGTCCTCGTGCAGAAAGTACGAGATTCACTTGAGTGTTCCATAGGGGAAAAAGGCCGAAAAGGAAGAAGGGGCCTAGCTTGCTTTAGGTCTTTCCCTTCTCCTGATGTGGAATAGTTTTTCCCAAGTCCGGTCCTATAAGAATAGTTCTGACGACATCAACTCATGGTACATCAAAATCAGGCCTAGCCTAAAAGACCCGCTTTCCAATAAGAACTTCCCTTTAGATCCTTTATGGTAGTAATGTAGGCAGCGTGTATTCTAATAAAAGAATAAGGGAAATGGTTCTGCCATTACAGATAAAAAGAAGGTGGATGGAATGAAGGACAAGAATCAACAACCGATATTACCATAGATCCGCCAAGATCCTGCTTTCTAGTCTCTCTTTCAGCCTCGCCTCGGGGAATAACAATTACCCTTTCCCCTTGCACGGTCCCTCATCACTTACGAGATTTTTTGCTTATCTCTTCTTGCTACTCGTCTGAATCCCACCTTGTGGCATCAACGTTTAGCTCATTTATTTAAACTCTCATACTTTATCTATTTTCTTGAAGAAGAAATTGCTTGTCTGTAATTCATCTTCGTGATCATGGCATTGTACATTGTCTTTCTTGTCCTCACACTCCCAATGCAAACGAGAAAGTTTTCTAGTTATCTATGTGAGGATATTGACAAATGTAAAAGAAAAATGTGGGGAGAAGAAGACTCAAACAAAAAAGTACATGCAGTCGCCTGGGACAAAGTTTGCAAGCCTAAGTGCAATGGGGGCCTTGGCATCATAGAGACTGAACAAAATAAGCGGATCTCCCAGCTGGAGAGCTATCAAAGAACCACAGGCTTTATGGGCGCAAGTCTTACATAGCAAGTATCTCAATAATGGGGGATCCTTATTTGATGCACCAAAGAGCAACTCATCATATATATGGCACAGCATTAAAAAGGGAAATTAAGTGCTCAAGTTAGGTTAAAATGGAGACTTGGGAAGGGGCATAGAATGATTTTGACTTATGAGTAACAGGCTCTGAAAGAGGTTCATCAACTAGGGAGGATCAATTAGCATTACCTCACCCGAAATTGGCACATGAGCACTCGAAACCGCCTCTCTTTTTGTCCCGAAACCTTAGACGAGCGACTATGCTTAAACGGGTATGCTGCTTTGCCATGGGTTGATTTCAGCTGCTCTTTTGGGGAGGACAAGTAGTTTGACTTTAGTACTCAATTTGAGACTTCATAGGCTACTTGGCGGTAGTAGGCCCAGGTCCATCATTGGCTGGTAGTCTTCACCGACATCTCCTCTGGAGAGTTGGGTATATATTTGAAATCCTAACCACAAGAGGAAGACCAGTAGAAGGAAAAAGAACTTCGTCGTATGAACTTTCTAGGCCTGTATCTAAAAGTGATTGTCCAACCCCTCATGTAGGTAACCCTAGAACCTCGCTGATAACTTATTCCAAGACCTAAAAAAAGAAATCGGCCGGTGTTCTTCCTTGAACCTACTGTGCGCATCCCCCATATATATAAATGCGGGAGAGAAAAACTTTAGGATAATCATTCTAGTCTAGCTCTAGACGAATACGATATAGAACTGGATTGACCAGACAGCTCAACCCTCATACCATAGTATGCCACTCGTGGTCAGAAGAGAGCCCGAAGCGAACTCTATAAAGGAATGTCCTCTACCCCGCTTCTTTCTGCTCTCAAAGAAACTAGCGGACTGATCACTTCTAATCCTCTATGACAAAGACCTAATGATGACTAGCCTTAACAGGCGCTAGCGAGTCCCAATGTGCACATGGTCGATTAGCTAAAGGTTAGCCAAGGTCAGATCCGATGGGAAGGAGCCAGATGACGGAGACTGTCAAAAGGCTCTGAAAGACCTCTCCAGAATACCTGATCATCTGAGCGCCAAAGTTTTGATCAAGAGGATGGTCTACGCAAGTGTATAAATAAGGTTCGGTGGTGGGGCTATCATCTGTGAGGAGTCCGTGTGAGTAGACTCTAAAAAATAGAATCCCGATCCATGCAGTCAGGCAAAGCTAGAACGAAATCTGTGTCCATACGAAAGATTGATTGACATGCATAGGAAGTGGACAGAAAGGCTCAACTGTGGCAAAATCACCCATACAATCAGCTAAAAAAAGTTCCAAAAAAGACTAACTGATCTCCTCCCACGCAAAGCTTCTCTGCTCAGCTTGTATACTTCCACCCTTGATCGTATCGGGCTTGTACGAGCTTGCCGGACCTGTCCTATAGTATTCCTCAATGACCGATTAGCCGATATGAGTTTGATAAGAGAAAGAGTGCTTAAAGGTCCAACAAGATTCTAGTAGCTAGTGGATTATAGAGCTAGAGTTTATAGTCTTTGTTATATCGTAAATAAAATAGGGCGCGACGGGAAGAGCTAAACATCGAACGAACAATCTCCTTCGGACCCTTGACATTTCATCGCCTTACTTAACCATCTGACGGAAGACCAGTATGATGCATGCGAAATGCTGCTTTCGGGCTAATAAATCGATTAGTTTTTTCATTTCCTTAGGTAGCCTGCGACTTACAGTTATTCTTAATCTTCCGTGCTTGGTGGAGAAGAAGCGCGCTGTAGGAGTTTCTCCAGTGATTGATTGATGTACCGAAGCCGGCCCTCTAGGTCTCGCATCTCTTTAGTTTAGTAATCTTGGCCGCTTCAGACCTCAACTCTTCTTATATATTCTGACACCGGGACGCCTGCTTCACAGAGAGCCTTCCCGCATCAGCCAACAGAGACTCCGCCTCTGGAGCCAGCATCCTGTCATGGAGCACCTTTTTAGAGTCCACCACCAAGTTGTACTAGGCGATCACTCAGCTCTTTGTCGGCAGCCAAGAGCGTGTTAATTAAAATCCTTGTGCTTCGTGAGAGCCATAACGGCCGTGGTAAGCTCCGCCAGAACTACCAGATCACGAACTCGAGGCAGCATCTCTGCAATTTCGGCTTTGAGTTCTATGCTATTTACTTCTTCGGAACTTCTAGTCTTGTTTTCCTGCTCTTTATAAAGCAAGATAACTTCTCCGTAGATGATAGTACTGATTCGGTACCTCCGGATGGTGGATGAGCAGTGTGCCTAGCGCACCGAACTCAATTACAATAAAGCGATGCCATACCTGGTCTCCTTATCCTTCTAACTCAGTGCCTATGGGATTAGGTAGTTCCGGGATGTCTGACTCCGAGCTCGATCTATCCACATCATAGACCTTATGGCGCTTTGCCTTCTGTTTGATCCTTACACCCTTCTTGGCTTCTCCGGACTCTCTTCCAAGGGCTGCTTCCTTTGAGTACCGGCCTCATACTCTCTCTCGCCTCTCTATCTTTCTACACAATCGGTTGAATAGTCATTCCTTCGAGCACCGCTCTCATTCACGTCTAGCCTCGCGTACGTAGCCTTTTGGCACACTATGTGCTGCTATGCGTATGCTTGCTCGCTGCCGGTTCAAGTTTAGATAATTCTAGTCAAAAGGCGAGCATACAATTCAATCTCATTCCTAAGACTACGTTCGCAGGTTCCTCTTTCGAGTGTGGTTGGCTCTTCCAGGTCAAGTGCGTGTGACGGCTAAGGTTCTACAATAGCTCGACTGAAAGGGGATAGGGAGGAAAATTCGGTGGTTGGGAATAGAAGCGGTGCCGGCTCCCGATTTTCTTCTCTCTGTCTTCGATTTAGCTTTATTTCCCTTCACCGTGATGGCTCGATAGACAAACCAGATAAGAGAACGCTAGCCCGCGGTCAGGGAAGAGAACTGAGACAGAGCTCTTTCCGCTCGCACCGTTCAGTTGCGTTAGAAGAGCAGAGAAAAAGCGCTTAAACAAGATTCAAACTTAGCCGTTGTGAAAGCAACAAACAAAAGGCAGAGAGAAGGAACACAACCTCTTTTCGAGATAGGGAGTTAGTCAAAGAACATTTGCTTTTCACTTTCGAATTTGACATCTTAGCGGTTGGTTCTCACTTGACTTTGAAGTCGGCTTAGAGAAAGAGAAGAGATCGTTCTTTCTTTTCTTCTTCCAGCAGGAAAGTGACTGATAGTTATGAGCAAGCGTCTCAGATCAGAGAAAGTCAACGCTTTGAGGTTGAGGGTAGTCGACTTTGAATGTAGGGCTAGTGACTTTGATCAATCAACTCCTTCCGTTACGGCTAGCGAGCACTTTAGGTAGTTAGTGCACGTTTATAGGGCTAAGGAAAAGAATGGCTAATAAAAACCTGACCTTTTCGTACGCTTGTCAGGGCTTGGACTTCTCTTTGGCTGTGCTTGGAACTTTTCCCTATCTCAGTTTAGGTTAAGGGGCACTTTTTCACTGTGATCTGCTTGAACTGAACTAACTCTTTGATCTACGAGTAGCCCAAGAGTACTGAACTGAAACTGACCTTCACTTACGGAATTGAACTGCGACTGCTACTCGCTACCGGACCGAGAGAAAGAAAGGACGGGAGGCGACCATTGTTCGACTCCCGGAAAGCATCGAAAGAAGTCTTTGAACAAAACAAGTTAGAGTCTATCCCATGTGTGATGTCGATGGAACTCTAAGTGGAGATTCTTGTCCCAACTTTATGGTAGGTAACCCTTCACTTGGGAACGTGAGAATCTCTTTTCTTAATAAAGGGGACAAAACACATGCTTAGTTTCTCAGATGAATTTTACTACATTTCCAAACTAGTGTTTTGAGAATTTCAATAATATGTTAAATTAAAAAAAATCTCGGCCTTCAATTGAATCCACAAATTACCTACGTTCTCTTTAAGCTCGTTTCGAGAACTATATCATAGACATATCGAATAATTCAAAAAGATATCGATAATAGTTAAACGCGCACTAACTCGTTGTGCATGTGCATGTTTTCTAGCTGAAATTGAAATGTTGATAGAGATTTGGTGAATGAATATGTTAATTGATCAGCATAAGCAGCTAGCAGGTGAGATATGAACTATTCCTGATTTAATCTTATTCCAAACAAGATGAGCATTAACAAAATTAATCGGCTTTCCAAGTTCTTGAACAACTGCTTTAATTCGCGAGAATGAGATTGACTAATAGTATTGAACATGGTTGGCTGAAGTTTAAGGTAATGAGGCATGTTGATAAAGATAAGATCAAGATTTAGAAGAAACTACATGTTTCAAGGTGAAGATTAATTATAGCTAAGACAAGAAGCCAAACCACGGGAATCAATAGATGAAGATCATTCGCGCAAAATGCGGAGAAGAATTAGAGTGCAAAGAGTGACGTGGACGTTTTACTAAGCAAATGAAATGTCAATCAAAAGTTTATCGTCCTGCACAATTTATGAGTCGCAATTCAAAAGTTTCTTATGAGAAGTTATGCACACAACAAATATGATAAAGGCAAGAATATGAATAAAGTTGAGCAATTCAATTGAGATCTCGTTTAATACAATGACAAACTTAGGTTAACATGAAGTTGGTCGTAAGTATAAATTTCTAATCTGTTTCCGTTTAGCATACACATTGATTTTAATAAAATCGACCAAATAATACTTGGCCCTTGTTGATGAAATGAGTGGTAGAAAAGTTATATTTGTAGTTAAAATTAATAGTTGACTTTGATTTAAATTAAAATTTGGATTTAATTTCGACCAAACAGGGGTTTATGTTCTTATCAGGATTATTCATTTATAAAACGTGAAAACAATTTGATCAGCTGACCAACAAATCAAGAATTCTAATTAACCCCCTATTTGGTGGTAATTAAAATCTTTTTTTAATAGATTTTGATATTAAAAACAAAGTAGATTAAATGTGTAGTTAAAACGAGTTGTTGACTTTGACTTGCACTAAAATCTAAATTTTAATTTTAATTTCTACCAAACATAGGCTAATGTAATTAAACTCTGTTTCCCTCTTTCATTTCTTTAATTCAGATGATATTTTATTTAAGCACTACAATTCCTATGTAATTGACCCTACTTGAATATGTTGGCCAGGTTGCTGCCACTACTAATAAAGAAGTTGATGCGCACGTAACAAATCACCCAAGTTTGCCACCTAAGTTGCTCTGCTAACTATACAATGTTACAATGCTTGTGAGTTTTTGAACTTTATACGTTACTCATTCTTGCAGTCTTGTTGTGACAAACTCATAGAAAATTCTTGTACATAAGAAAGCTATGTTTATTTCTTCAAATTCAGACACATGTTGAAAGAAAATAAAATTCTGGTACATTTTTTTGTGAAAAAAGATAATAAAAACTTAAAATTGGTCCAATTATACGTAGAGAAAATTGAGATATTTGCCATAATTAGAAAAAAAAATTGAGAGGGCTAAATTGAAAATGGAGGAATCTTGAAGGACATCTTGTGAGGCACATTAAACTGTCCAAAATTATATTAGTACTAGTCGCTGTCACGTGCGTTGCACGAATTTTGTATATATCATATTTTTATTAGCGTATGAATTTTAATTTTTTGGAAAGTTTTTGAAGTAATATCTAAAAGTATTTCCATGATATAAGAAAATGATTGTAAATTATCTTTACAATTGCAACAGTATTGTGTTATCTAAAAAAATATGCTTGTATATTTCATACTTAAATAAGAAACGTACGAGGTTATACAAACTATTTTGCTTGTATTCTTTGATAGTGTTGATATGATTGAATTGAATGTGAAGATTATATTTCTAAATTTTGTGTAATTCAATATTGAAAAATTGAAGATTGAGCATAAAATTATAAATCGACTTGCATATTCATATGCGTTTTATATTTTGTCCTTCATATATTTTAATATTTATTTTATACTTATGTTGAAAAAATAAAAATCTGAAATTTTTTTCTGACATTCGGTTTGGTAAGTGAATGTATGGTGTTCTGCATTCTTGGTATTTATAAGTGCAAAAATCAGTATATACAGTAAGCTGCAATACGGTAGGTAGCATATACGGTAAGTTGCCTACAAATACGGTAGGCTACATATACGGTAAACTGTAAATACGGTAGACAGCATATACGGTATTGAAATTTATTGTAGTGGACGAAACTGGATTCATTCATACCGTAAATGCACTTTACATATCATATATGCAACATACTGTATTTACGCATACCGTATTCGTAGCTTACCGTATATACAGCATATCGTATTTGTATCAAACCGTATTTACAGCACACCATATTTGCATATATTGTCTTTAGATATCGTGTTTGGCAGATATTGGTTTTTGTAATTCAATATTGTTTTCTTTTTTATAATTTTATTTCAGGGAATTTTAAAAAAAAATGTGATTATGAAATTGCTAATTTTTAAATGTGTTTTTGTTGAAGATAAAAATGATTTTTTTATGCTATTTGTAAAAAAAAATTATTGTAATTTTATTATCGTAATAAGAAGATTTACTACGATTATTTAAAAAAAATTCACAACACAATAAATCCATACTTTTAACCCGATGACTGCAAAAGTCTTTTGTGTATCAATAAAACATTTCTCATTCAAACAATAATGCCAAATTTTTTAGCATCATGCTTTCATTTTCGTCTTTTCAAAAATTTAACTTTTTTCGTTTTTGTCTTCATTTTTTTAGATTCTTTTGTTGTTAGCAATGATTATTTCTTTGAGATTTTTTTATTGTATTATATTGAAATTAAACTTATTCTTGTAATTATAATTTTTTATTAGATTTAATGCATATTTCTAACTAATAAAATAACAAGCTAAACAAATATAAGGTTGCATGATTAAATTTAAAAAAAAAAGAGTCGTTGCATGACCGCACAGATTGTATTATAGCATATACGGTAAGTTATATGTTGTAATATGCATATTGCTGTAATATAACAAAAAAAATTGTAGAGCAATAATTTCTAATTATAATATATACGTATAGTATGTTATATCTTAACTATAACATATAGTATTATAGCATACCGTATTTGCACATATTGTCTTCAGACTAATCACCAACATTTGTTATAAATAAATCCAAGTCTCATGTAATGTAGATTTAATTCATATTAATTTGCACAAGTGCATTTCTAGTATAGACATTGCAGTGGTTTAATTCGCTCTAGAATGACTTCAAAGTTATTTTGCACCGACATAAGAAATTTCAAATGTATAATATGTGCGACTGCATAATTATAAATCGACTTGCACATTCATATGCGTTTTATATTTTGTCCCTCATATAATTTAATATTTATTTGATGCTTATGTTGAAAAAATAAAAAATCTAGAATTTTTTTTCTGACATTCGGTTTGATAAGTGAATGAATGGTGTTTTGCACTCTCGATATTTGTAAGTGCAAAAATCGGTATATACGGTAAGCTGCACATACAGTTGGTAGCATATACGGTAAGTTGCCTGCAAATACGGTAGACAACATATACGGTATTGAAATTTATTGTAGTGGACGAAACTGGATTCATTCATATCGTACATGCATTATATATACCGTATATGCAACATACCATATTTATGTATACCGTATTTACAACTTACCGTTTATGCAGCATACTGTATTTACATCATGCCGTATATGCAGCACACCGTATTTACAGCATACCGTATTTGCATCATATCGTATTTACAGCATATCGTATTTGTATCATACCATATATACAGTATACCGTATTTGCATCATACCGTATTTGCACATATTGCCTTTAGATGCCGTATTTGGCATATATTGGTTTTTGTAATTCAATATTGTTTTATTTTTTATAATTGTATATTCGGGAATTAAAAAAAAAGTGATTAAATTTTTAAATGTGTTTTTTTGCTGAAGATAAAAATGATTTTTTTATGTTATTT
>NW_019257698.1:31210-31424 GCF_002742605.1 Olea europaea var. sylvestris
ACCAGATCACGAACCCGAGGCAGCATCTCTGCAATTTCGGCTTTGAGTTCTATGCTATTTACTTCTTCGGAACTTCTAGTCTCGTTTTCCTGCTCTTAATAAAGCAAGATAACTTCTCCGTAGATGATAGCACTGATTCGGTACCTCCGGATGGCGGATGAGCAGTGTGCCTAGCGCACCGAACTCAATTACAATAAAGCGATGCCATACCTGG
>NW_019257698.1:31859-32135 GCF_002742605.1 Olea europaea var. sylvestris
GTAACCAGCATAAATGAAGGAAGTCAGTAACGCGAGAGAGGTCCGATCAAGTTGTCTCTCTTGCTTTTGAGTTAGCTAATGGCAGGAAGAAGCAGAGAAGATCCTATGTTAGAGGGACTACTAGCCTTCTAAAAAGACCATCTCTCTATTGCCTGTCGTAGCTGACTTGAGAACTAGGAAGCTCGGATAAACTGCAGCTATCCTTGAAGTAGAGCAGTTCTCCTTCAGTGCTAGGCTCTATGAAGCAAGGAAGCAAGGCAAGCTAGGCTGCTAGAG
>NW_019257698.1:41281-41710 GCF_002742605.1 Olea europaea var. sylvestris
GATTCTTTTTTACAAGCAAAGGATAATGGGCATTACAGAACCCGAAGAACCCACGTCGCAGAAGAAGATTGACTTCAGTGAAATCAGTCTCGATTGTGCTAATGTGTACAGAAGCCAAGAACCTAGTATACTAGATTACTCGACTTGGCCACTCCAATTAGCGGGAACAAGCAGCGATGAGAAGGACCACGCCGTTCCCAGTAGTTCTGCGGAGGGACTTTGGAATGGAATGTGAATGCGACGCACGTAGAGATGTGGCAGAACTTTCGATCGAAAATTAAGAAAAGATAAGCGAGAATGACAGTCAAAGTTGTATTGAAAAGTTTCGGTTACAATTAGCGAACTGTGGAGAGATAGAAACCTGGATTGAGGATCAATGATGACTGAGAGCGGCGGAGGAGCAACGAATACTTATAAAGAGCCAAAGGG
>NW_019257698.1:51411-51785 GCF_002742605.1 Olea europaea var. sylvestris
GGAGTTCAATGTAGAGTAGGTTGGTGTTCAGTGCATTGGGCAGGGCTGGGTCAAGGGAAAAGTGTTAAAAGCATATATATAGATTTTCAAAATATTAGTTGTCTTCTTGTGTAATAGTGACTTTATGGAAAGCTCCTGCTTTGCCTCTCACCCATCAACAAATGAATGTGTTGTGACTTACTTAATGAACGAATCTTTTCGATCGAAGCAGGAGCATCTTCTATGTATGAAAATATAAACCACACCCTTGAATTGATATTCAAATAGGCTAAAAACTCTATCGCCCGGGTGCCACAAATGGGTTCCCACTTCATCGCGGCAGCTAGCAGGGCAGGCATTGCTTGGTTACTGAATGGGTCTGCTTTTCCAGTGAG
>NW_019257698.1:53035-53483 GCF_002742605.1 Olea europaea var. sylvestris
CCTCTCATCCCGCTGTTCTTGCTTCTCGCTCTATCTAACTGAGAGAATAGCTTGCTTCGCTTTTTGCCTCTCTATGGTGGTGATTATGGGCATAGAATTAGCGCATTAATGTGCAGCAACAAGCCACGGTGCTCCGCTAACGAGGTAACATAGTGCAGCGCAGCAGCTAGTTGTTCTGTTGGTTTGCATTTGATCTTAAGTGCGGCAAGAGAGATCAATCCCAGTGATGTTTCCGGTGTGCTTCTGGCATTTGATGTATAGAGGGCTCTGTTCTCGACACTCACAAAGAGGCATGCACGGAAGATGTGTAATCAATGTTGACAAACAAGCTATTCTCGCTTTCTGTAGTAGAAGCATCGAAACTAGTAGTGCAGCTAGTCATGAGTAAGACATAGCGACTTAATATCACTCATGCTCTACCTTCTTTTTTGGTGTTATAGAAGACAGG
>NW_019257699.1:0-1102 GCF_002742605.1 Olea europaea var. sylvestris
TTTGACTTGTTGATCGGAAACAAAAACCGCGTCGGGGGCAATTTCGCCATTTTTCTCGACTGTGTCAAAATTGGCTGAAATTTAACAGTTTGATCGGAAATAAAAATCGCGACGGGGGCAATTTCGTCATTTTTCTCGACTGTGTCAGAATTGGCTGAAATTTGGCGGTTTGATCGGAAATAAAAATCGCGCCGGGGGCAATTTCTTCATTTTTCTCGACAGTGTCGGAATGGGCTAAAATTTGACAGGTTGATCAGAAACAAAAATCGCGCCGCGGCAATTTCGTCATTTTTCGCGACTGTGTCGGAATTGGATAAAATTTGACAGGTTGATCGGAAACAAAAATCGCCCCGGGGGCAATTTCGTCATTTTTCTCGACTGTGTCGGAATGGGCTCAAATTTGACAGGTTGATCGGGGACAAAAATAGCGTCGGGTTTAATTTCGTCATTTTTGCGACTGTGTCGGAATTGGCTAAGATTTGACTGGTTGATCGGAAACGAAAACCGCGCAAGGGCAATTCCATCATTTTTCTCGACTGTGTCGGAATTGGCTGAAATTTGGCAGTTTGATCTGAAATAAAAATCGCGACGGGGGCAATTTCGACATTTTTCTCGACTGTGTCGGAATGGGATGAAATTTGACAGGTTGATCGGAAACAAAAATCGCGCTGGGGGCAATTTCATCATTTTTCGCGACTGTGTCGGAATGGGCTCAAATTTGACAGGTTTATCGTGAACAAAAACTTCGCCGGGGGCAATTTCGTCATTTTTCTCGACTGTGTCGGAATGGGCTGAAATTTGACAGGTTGCTCGGAAACAAAAATCGCGCTGGTGGCAATTTCGTCAATTTTTCGACTGTGTCGGAATTGGCTGAAATTTGGCGGTTTGATTGGAAATAAAAATCGCGCCGGGGGCAATTTCGTCATTTTTCGGGACTACGTCGGAATTGCCTAAAATTCGACTGGTTGATCGGTAACAAAAATCGCGCCGGGGGCAATTTCGTCATTTTTTTCGACTTTTACCGGAATTGGCTGAAATTTGGCAGTTTGATCGGAAATAAAAATCGTGCCGGCGGCAATTTCGTCATTTTTCTCGACTGTGT
>NW_019257700.1:0-1102 GCF_002742605.1 Olea europaea var. sylvestris
TCCAAATATGCAAGTGCTCGTTCGTTCTAAAAATGGCCGAAATCCCTCATACGTCACGACGAAGTTGTGAGTTCAATCCAAAAATGTCGCTACATTTCTGAAAAGTACTTATGGGCCAAAAACGGACACCGTGTGCAAACGTTACGCTCAATTCTTCTTACGCCGACTCTCCAAGCGTTTCAAATATGTAAGTGCTCGTTCTTTCGAAAAATCGCCGAAATCCCTCATACGTCACGACGAAGTGGTGAGTTCTATCCAAAGGGTCGCTACATTACCTGAAAGTACTTATGGGCCCAAAACGGACACCGTGTGCAAAAGTTACGCTCAATTCTTCTTACGCCGACTCTCCAAGCGTTCCAAATATGCAAGTGCTCGTTCTTTCGAAAAATCGCCGAAATCCCTCATACGTCACGACGAAGTGGTGAGTTCAATCCAAAAGGGTCGCTACATTTCCAGAAAGTACTTATGGGCCCAAAACGGACTCCGTGTGCAAAAGTTACGCTCAACTCTTCTTACGCCGACTCTCCAAGCGTTCCAAATATGCAAGTGCTCGTTCTTTCGAAAAATCGCCGAAATCCCTCATACGTCACGACGAAGTGGTGAGTTCAATCCAAAAGGGTCGCTACATTTCCAGAAAGTACTTATGGGCCCAAAACGGACTCCGTGTGCAAAAGTTACGCTCAACTCTTCTTACGCCGACTCTCCAAGCGTTCCAAATATGCAAGTGCTCGTTCTTTCGAAAAATGGCCGAAATCCCTCATACGTCACGACGAAGTTGTGAGTTCAATCCAAAAGGGTCTCTACATTTCCAAAAAGTACTTATAGGCCCAAAACGGACACCGTGTACAAAAGTTACGCTCAATTCTTCTTACGCCGACTCTCCAAGCGTTCCAAATATGCAATTGCTCGTTCGTTCTAAAGATGGCCGAAATCCCTCATACATCACGACAAAGTTGTGAGTTCAATCCAAAAGGGTCGCTACATTTCTGAAAAGTACTTATGGGCCCAAAACGGACACGGTGTGCAAAAGTTACGCTCAATTCTTCTTACGCCGACTCTCCAAGCGTTTCAAATATGCAAGTGCTCGTTCTTTCGAAAAATG
>NW_019257701.1:0-1102 GCF_002742605.1 Olea europaea var. sylvestris
AAAAAAAAGATGGAATTAGTGTTTATTTGTCATAATTATTCCGAGCTTATAAAGGTTAAACTTGCAACCATTGAGTTTTTCAACTAGGTGATTGTTTGGTAGGATCAACTAGTGTTAAACCGAAGGAGAAATAGAGAGGGCCCAGTAGAGATGGGAGGAGAGGAAAACCGTGTAGAGGATCGAGAGGCTACTATGGCGAGGTTCTTGGTTGGTTTGAATCATGAAATTGCTAATTTGATGGAACTGCAACATTATGTGAAGTTGGAAGATATGGTTCACATGGCTATCAAAATTGATAACCAACTCAAAAGGAAGGGCAACAATGCACGACAACTCCCTAACTCAGTTTCATCTTGGAAGCTGAATTTTGTGAAGAAAGAGAAGAAACAAGCCATTGTTAGTCCCAGAACCGAGCAAAAGCAAGGTATTACTAGCCATGGAAAATCAAGGTAAACCCGATTCTTCAACCACTCAAAATCGTGATATTAAGTATTTTAAATGCCAAGGTAGGGGTCACATAGCGAGGTAATGTCCGAACAAAAGAGTTATGGTATTGCAAGATGATGGTGAAGTTGAGATCGAGGTTGAAAATACCGAATCTATGCCGCCATTGGAGGACGTGGGTGATGAGGAATACGCTACCTAAGGAGAATTGTTGGTTGCAAGGAGAGCTTTTAAGTGTGCAGGTCAAGGAAGAGGATGAAGTGCAGCGAGAAAACATATTTCATACTAGATGCTATGTGCAAAATAAGGTATGTAGTGTAATTACCGATGGACGAAGTTGTACTAACGTTGCTAGAACTAGGGCTGCCTACAATTAAACATTCTCGGCCTTATAAGTTACAATGGCTCAATGATAGTGGGGAGGTGAGGGTGAACAAACAGGTGTTAGTTTCCTTCCGCATTGGAAAATATGAAGATGAAGGTTCCAATGCAAGCTGGACACTTGTTACTAGGCTAGCAATGGCAATTTGATCGATGTGTTAAGCATGATGGCTTCACCAACAAATACTCGTATATGCTCAAAGGACAATCACTCTAATTCCTTTGACACCAAAGCAGGTTTATGAAGATCAATTGAGGTTACAAAAAGAGGTTGATC
>NW_019257702.1:0-1102 GCF_002742605.1 Olea europaea var. sylvestris
TTTTGACACGTTGTTTGACACTTTCATTGTTGTCTAGGGTCAATTGGATGGGAAAACTGTTTGAAATTTAAACTGTCCAATAAGGAAAATGTCACGTGGCAAAGTGTAAACTAAAGTGTAAACCATAGTGTACATGTAGCAAGGTCTTTATCGATTGAACCTTACTCTTTGTACACTAATTTTTGACACATTTTTTTAACACTTGCATTGTTGGATGGGAAAACTGTTTGAAATTTAAACTGTCCGATAGGGTAATGTCACGTGGCAACGTGTAAAATAAAGTGTACACCATATTATACATGTAGCAAGGTCCTTACCGATTGAACTTTGCTATTTCTACACTGATTTTAGACACGTTGTTTGACACTTGCATTTTTGTCAAGTGCCAATAGGATGGTAAAACTGTTTGAAATTTAAATTGTCCAACAGGGTAATGTCACATAGCATTGTGTAAATTATAGGTACACCGCAGTGTACATTTGGCAAGGTTCTTACCGATTGAAATTTGCCATTTGTACACTGATTTTCAACACGTTGTTGGACACTTGCATTGTTGTCAAGTGCCATTGGATGGAAAAACTGTTTGAAATTTAAATTGTCCAACAGGATTATGTCACGTGGCATAGTGTAAATTATAGTGTACACCATAGTTTACATTTAGCAAGGTTCTTACCGATTGAACTTTGTCATTTTTACACTGATTTTTGACACGTTGTTCGACACTTGCATTGTTGTCAAGTGTCAATCGGATGGGAGAACTATTTGAAATTTAAACAGTCCAACAGGGTAATGACACATGGTAAAGATTAAACTAAATTGTACGCCATAGTGTACCTACCGCAAGGTTCTTACCTATTGAACTTTCCTATTTATACACTGATTTTTGGCACATTGTCTGACTCTAGCATTGTTGTGAAGTGTCAATTGGATGAGAAAATTGTTTGAAATTTAAACTATCCAACAGGGTAATGTTGCGTGGCAAAGTGTAAAGTAAAGTGTAAACCATAGTGTATATGCAGCAAGGTCCTTACCGTTTGAACTTTGCTATGTGTACATTGATTTTTGACACGTTTTTTGACACTTGCATTGTAGTCAAGTGTCA
>NW_019257703.1:0-1102 GCF_002742605.1 Olea europaea var. sylvestris
ATGCGTTCCAAATATGCAAGTGCTCATTCTTTCTAAAAATGGCTCAAATCCCTCGTACGTCACAATGAAGTCGTGAGTTCAATTCAAAATGGTTGCTACATTTCTGAAAAGTACTTATGGACCGAAAACGGACGTCGTTTTCAAAAGTTTCGCTCGTTTCGTCGAACGCAGACAATCCAAGCTCTCCAAATATGCAAGTGCTTATTCTTTCAAAAAATGGCCGAAATCCCTCTTATGTCACCACGAAGTGCTGAGTTCAATCCAAAACGGTCGCTACATTTTCAAAAAGTACTTATGGGCCCAAAACGGACACCGTGTGCAAAAGTTACGCTCAATTCTTCGTACGTCGACTCTCCAAGCGTTCCAAATATGCAAGTGCTCATTCTTTCGAAAAATGGCCAAAATCCCTCGTACGTCACGACGAAGTGGTGAGTTCAATCCAAAACGGTCGCTACATTTCCAAAAAGTACTTATGGGCCCAAAACGGACACCGTGTGTGAAAGTTACGCTCAATTCATCGTACGCCGACTCTCCAAGCGTTCCAAATATACAAGTACTTGTTCTTTCAAAAAATGGCCGAAATCCATCATGTGTCACGGCGAAGTGGTGAGTTCAATCCAGAACGGTCACTGCATTTCCAAAAAGTACTTATGGGCCCAAAACGGAGACCGCGTACAAAAGTTACGCTCAATTCTTCGTACGCCGACTCTCCAAGCGTTCCAAATATGCAAGTGCTCATTCTTTCTAAAAATGGTTGAAATCCCTCGTACGTCACGATGAAGTCGTGAGTTCAATCCAAAACGGTCGCTACATTTCTGAAAGGGACTTATGGGCCCAAGACGGACGCCGTTTTCAAAAGTTACGTGCGATTCTTCGAACTCAAAAAATCCACGCGCTCCCAATATGAAAGTGCTCATTCTTTCGAAAAAGGGCCGAAATCCCTCTTACGTCACGACGAAGTGCTGAGTTCAATCCAAAACGGTCGCTCCATTTCCAAAAAGCACTTATGTGCCCAAAACGGACACCGTGTGCAAAAGTTACGCTCAATTTTTCGTATGTCGACAATCCGAGCATTCCAAATTTGAAAATGCTCATTCTTTCG
>NW_019257704.1:0-1102 GCF_002742605.1 Olea europaea var. sylvestris
ATTTCAACAGCACTGGCCAAGTCGAAGAAATGGAGCTATGACATCCTATACTTGCGCAAAACAAAACTCGTGTCTGGAATACATGAACAAAATCAATGAATTCCAAGCATCACATGATCATATTAAGTCAAGTTCACAATTAATAATCCAAATCGGCAATTCCTACATTTTGCTTATGTTAGGACTTTATTGTGTTGGACATTCTTTAGATAAAAGGATTAATATAAAGAGTTGTAAAAGTCAAGGAGTACGTTGCAATATTGTATAGATGAATTAGGTAAGTTAAAGTTCGAGTTTGTAACAAGGAAGAAAAAGAACTGTCGAATTTTCGCTAGTCTATCGCCCATCTGATGCTCGAGCAGCAAAAACAGAAGCTTTGTTGCCGGACTATCATCGAGCTCTCGCTCGAGCGATAGTGTTACACTCAAAATCGTAGTTCACGTTTTTAAAGAGTTTTAACGGGCCCAAACTACCTGATTGCCTTCCACTATATAAACCCTAGTCATAGCACGAATTTGTGTGTGGTTGTTCATTATAATTCTCCTCCATAACATCATTCTTATATTCAAGAACACATTCAACCTTTAGATTCATGCATTGATTCCTCATATCACCACACTTTGGGAAAGACATCAAATTCTAGAATCCAAAACACCCACTTCCTACATATATAAAGGAAGGTACTTTCTCAAGAACTTTCAGAGATTGCTGAAGAATTGAGAAAGATTAGACCGGAAGCATAGAAAGAGTACGAGAACAAGGCGTTCTTGGTAATAGACAACTACAGAAGATCGGGAACAAGTGTGAGTGAAGCACGTTCTAGGAATCTTGGAGATTGCAGGAAGTAGATCAACAAGTCTAATGGAATTTTCTAGACTGGATGGTACTATAAGTTCATCATTGTCTATAGTGAAAGTTACTGGCTTGGTCCCGGAGCTTTTATCCAATTGGATTTTCTCTGTCAACAATTCTTGTGTTATTTACTGCATTATTATATTTGTGAAAATTCGACATAGAATAATTTGACTTGTTTGATTTTTATGCGAGCTTGAATGACATTGTTAAATCTAGCGTCAACCTAGGTAAGAGAATCCTTGAGCCT
>NW_019257705.1:0-1102 GCF_002742605.1 Olea europaea var. sylvestris
TTTTTGATGAAGATGATGATTAAAGAGGTTAAATCAATAAATGTTTTGATATTAAGAAATAAATAAAATGAATGTAAAGGAAATCTCAAAAAACTTTTGAAACAAAAATATCTCACTTTGATACACTTGAAAATCTTATGAAGAATGGAAAGAGCGGGGATATTTATAGAGTTAAAATAGTCAAAAAAATTGTATTTGCAAAAGACATGTCCAGTCGACCGTTTCTTGTCTAGATGACCAATATAGTCGTTTGTACGGTAAAAATCAAATGTCAAAACAATCAAATTTTGGACCGTTGGAAGGGTCCAATCGATCACCTCTTTGGTGGTTAACAACTAGTCATTTTTATATTTGATAAGAACGTTGCAGTCAAATGACTTGTAATGCACAAAAATTGTTTGTTAGTGTATAAAAAGATTTTGACCTTAACTATTCATTGTCAAATATCAAAGTGTTAGTACATTTACATTTTGCCTAAGAAATCAAGTCTTTGCTCCGAAATTCGCCTCTTATACTTCTCATCTTGATCTTACTTTGATATCGTCTTTCATGCTCTTGATTTTGCTCTTTCTAGACATTTATCTTTTAAGCTCTCGTTTCGAATGATTTGACTTGAATACTTAGCTTCCATTTTAATCTTCATTTCAAGTCCCATATATAATGCTTGATTGATTTTAACATTGAATTATCATCACTCAAAATAAACTTTTACAAACAATATTAATCTTGTTTATTAAGATCAAAACATTGAGGATGAAGTCAACCATATGTCAACAATGAATTCATCTAAACTTCATCTACAGCTTAGCTATCCGAGGCCTCTGGTATGCTCTTCGAAATGGATAAAAATGATCCTAGATTAGGATGATCCCTAATGAGATGCGGTCATTTGCAAACGAAGCAACTGCAAGTTGTAAAATAACCCCTCTTCTTCTCACCATACTCCTTTTTCCAAGAAACTCGTGTGTTGCCACCGAATCTATAATCAACTTTGTTATTTTGCATACAATTTGGCTTACCCCACTGCATGGCCTTCCTTGCATCTTCTATATTTTTGCTAACATTTCTTTTAGTGGGTTTGACGGTTTTAGCTTCGATTTCT
>NW_019257706.1:0-1102 GCF_002742605.1 Olea europaea var. sylvestris
ATCAAATTTGACTAGAATTTCACTTGAATATGGTTCATTGACGCGTTTCTAATCAAATTTAACTAAAATTTCTTCTGAATTTTGTTCATTGGCGCGTTTCTAATCAAATTTGACTAAAATTTCACTTGTGTTTAGTTCATTGCCGCATTTTTAGTCAAATTTGACTAAAATTTCACTTGAATTTTGTTGTTTGGCGCGTTTCCAATGAAATTTGACTAAAATTTCACTTGAGTATGGTTCATTGACATGTTTCCAATCAAATTTGATTAAAATTTCTTCTAGATTTTACTCATTGTTGCGTTTCCATTCAAATTTGATTAAAATTTCACATGGGTTTAGTTCATTGCCGCATTTTCAATCAAATTTGAATAAAATTTCACTTGAGTTTAACTCATTGGGGCGTTTCCAATCAAATTTGACTAAAATTTCACTTGAATTTGGTTCATTGGTGCATTTTAAAACAAATTTGACTAAAATTTTGTCTGGATTTTGGTCATTGTGCTCCAATCAAATTTGACTAAAATTTCAGTTGAGTCTGATTCATTAGCTCATTTTCAATCAAATTTGACTAAAATTTCACTTGGACTTTGTTCATTGGCATGTTTCCAATCAAATTTGACCAAAATTTCCTTTGAGTTTGGTTCATTAGCGTGTTTTGAATCAAATTTAACTAAAATTTGACCTGGATTTTTTTCATTAGCGTGTTTCTAATCAAATTTGACTAAAATTTCAATCGAGTTTGGTTCATTGATGCGTTGCCAATCAAATTTGACTAAAATTTCGTTAGGATTTTGTTCATTACGCACTTCAAATCAAATATGACTACAATTTCAATTGAGTTTGGTGAAATGGCACGTTTTCAATCAAATTTGACTAAAATATCATCTGGACTTTGTTCATTGGTGCGTTTCCAATCAAATTTAACTAAAATATCACATAGGTTTAGTTCATTGGCACATTTTCAGTCAAATTTGACTAAAATTTCACCTGGGTTTTGTTCATTGACATGTTTCCAATCGAATTTGACTAAAATTTCACCTGAATTTTGTTCATTGGCGTGTTTCCAATCAAATTTGACTAAAATTTCACTTGAGTTTGGTTC
>NW_019257707.1:0-1102 GCF_002742605.1 Olea europaea var. sylvestris
CCTAAAAAAAAAAAAAAAAAACGTATTTATAGGTTTTGATAGAAAGCATGAACCGTCGGATTATGTTAGTGATAATCACATCTGTTCAAATTATTCCATGTAATCACAATCATTGAATATTAAGAGACACCTAACTAAAAATTCAAAATAAATGGATGATGATGCACGTAGTCAACACGCTAATTAAATGCAAACAACCACCTACCGTAATATGAGCAAAAAAGGCCTAGTAGCAAGAACTGCTACAATAGCACATCCTCTCAATAAAGCACACATCAACCATAATAAAGAGAAAATATGCTTAAGTAATGACACCTATAAGTTCACAACTCAGGAATAAGTTAAATAAAACAAGTCCTAAATTTAATATGAATAGTAAAATTAAACTTGGGAACTATTTATTAAATCAAGAAAATTATCCTATGAGCTCACTTCCCATTAGGCGAAGGATAAAAATGCGAGGGTAGCTAAACCGTAGAAGGCTTGCAGAAGGAAGGGACAAACATCCACATTCCACATTGGTGGAAACCGCTATTAAAACATAGTAAGATGACGAATGACACATAAATGTGTAACAGAAAAATAATAGCCCATTATTAAATTATCACAACCTGTTATTTTTAGAATAACCTAAAATCTCTACTGAAATTTATAAATACTCCCACTTAAGGAAAGAGGACATGCAAAATTCAAATATCTCACTCTCAAATAGCTCATTCCCCTTCCATTCTTGTTTAAGTATCAAAATAAGAGAGTTCAGGAAGACGAAATCCCGCTAGGTGAGGGAAATTTGTTGATTGTAATTTTATAGTCAACTTTGCCTATTTTTTCTCAAATTATTCCCATTCACCATATTCTTCTTCCAATTGTATTCCTTAGGTTTCTTCTTCTATCCCACTTTTCCTCATTTATCTCTTTTTCCCATCGCTAAATATGATTGCTGCCTAAACACTTCTTGATTTCATCTTTCCTTCTGTCCACAACTCCTCTCCTACAAGCTAATAATAGCTTACAATGCTTTTATACTATTTCATATATATTTACCAGCTGAGATAACTATTTCTTAAAAGTCTCACTATATCAAATTTCACTAAAAAAAAAA
>NW_019257708.1:0-1102 GCF_002742605.1 Olea europaea var. sylvestris
CTCATTCTTTCGAAAAATGGGCAAAATCCCTCGTACGTCACTACGAAGTTGTGAGTTCAATCCAAAACGGTCGCTACATTTCCTGACAGTACTTATGGGCCGAAAACGGACACCGTGTGCAACAGTTACGCTCAATTCTTCGAATGCCGACAATCGATGCCTTCCAAATATAAAAGTACTCATTCTTTCGAAAAATGGCGGAAATCCCTCATACGTCACGACGAAGTAGTGAGTTCAATCCAAAACGGTCGCTACATTTCCAAAAAGGACTTACGGACCCAAAACGGACACCGGACGCAAAAGTTACGCTCAATTCTTGGTACGCCGACAATCCAAGTGTTCCAAATATACAAGTGCTCATTCTTTCAAAAAATGGCCGAAATCCCTCAGACATCACGACGAAGTGCTGAGTTCAATCCAAAACGGTCGCTACATTTCCAGAAAGTACTTATGGGCCGAAAACGAAAACCGTGTACGAAAGTTACGCTCAATTCTTCGAACGCCGACGATCGATGCCTTCCAAATATAAAAGTACTCATTCTTTCAAAAAATGGCGGAAATCCCTCATACGTCAGGACGAAGTGGTGAGTTCAATCCAAAACGGTCGCTACATTTCCAAAAAGTACTTATGGGCCCAAAACGGACACCGTGTGCAACAGTTACGCTCAATTCTTCGAACGCCGACAATCAATGCCTTCCAAATATAAAAGTGCTCATTCTTTCGAAAAATGGGCGAAATCCTTCGTACGTCACTACGAAGTTGTGAGTTCAATCCAAAACGGTCGCTACATTTCCAGAAAGTACTTATGGGCCGAAAACGGACACCGTGTGCCAAAGTTACGCTCAATTCTTCGTACGCCGACAATCCATGCCCTCCAAATATAAAAGTGCTCATTCTTTTGAAAAATGGCCGAAATCACTCATACGTCACGACGAAGTTGTGAGTTCAATCCAAAATGGTCGCTACATTTCCAGAAAGTACTTATGGGTCAAAAACGGACACCGTGTGCGAAAGATATGCTCAATTCTTTGAACGTTGACAATCAATGCCTTCCAAATATAAAAGTGCTCATTCTTTTGAAAAATGGGCGAAATCCCTCGT
>NW_019257709.1:0-31402 GCF_002742605.1 Olea europaea var. sylvestris
TCTCGCGACTGCGTCACTATGGGCTGAAATTTGGCAGGTTGATCGGAAATAAAAATCGCGCCAGGGGCAATTTCGTCATATTTCGCGAATGGGTTGGAATTGGCTAAAATTTGACTGGTTGATCAAAACCAAAAACCGCGCCGGGGGCAATTACGTCATTTTTCGCGACTGTGTCGGAATGTGCTGAAATTTGGCAGGTTGATCGGAAATAAAAATCGAGCCGAGGGCAATTTCGTCATCTTTCGCGACTGTATCGGAATTGGCTAAAATTTGACTGGTTGATCGGAAACAAAAATCGCTCCGGGGGCAATTTCGTCATTTTTTTCAATGCTGTCGGAATGGGCTGAAATTTGATAAGCTGATTGGGAACAAAAACCGCGTCGTGGCAATTTCGTCATTTTCCGCGACTGTGACAGTATGGGTTGAAATTTGATAGGTTGATCGGAAAAAAAAATCGTGCCGGGGGCAATTTCGTCATTTTTTCCAATGGTGTCGGAATGGGCTCAAATTTGAAAGGCTGATCGGGAACAAAAACCCCGTCGGGGGCAATTTCGTTATTTTTTGCGACTGCGTTAATATAGGCTGCAATTTTTCTGCTTGATCGGAAATAAAAATCGCGCCAAGGGCAAATTCGTCATTTTTCGTGACTGCTTCGGAATTGGCTAAAATTTGACCGGTTGATCGGAAACAAAAATCGCACCAGGGGCAATTTCGTTATTTTTCGCGACTATGTCGGAATTGGCTAAAATTTGACTGGTTGATTGGAAACAAAAATCGCGTCGTGGGTAATTTCGTCATTTTTCGCGACTGTGTCAATACGGGCTGAAATTTGGCAGGTTGATCGGAAATAAAAATCACGCCAAGGGCTATTTCGTCATTTTTTGCTACTTGGTCTGAATTGACTAAATTTTTACTGGTTGATCAGAACCAAAAACCGAACCAGGGAAAATTACGTCATTTTTCGCGACTGTATCTGAATGTGCTGAAATTTGGCAGGTTGATCGGAAATAAAAATCGCGCCGGGGGCAATTTCGTCATTTTTCGGGACTGTGTCAATATGGGCTGAAATTTGGCAGGTTGATAGGAAATAAAAATCGCGCCAGGGGCAATTTCGTCATTTTTCGCCACTGGCTTGGAATTGGCTAAAATTTGACTGGTTGATCAGAACTAAAAACCCCGCCGGGGGCAATTGCGTCATTTTTCGCGAATGTGTCAGAATGTGCTGAAATTTGGCAGGTTGATCGGAAATAAAAATCGCGTCGACGGCATTTTCGTCATTTTTCGCGACTGTGTCGAAATTGGCTAAAATTTGACTGGTTTATCGGAAACAAAAATCGCGCCCGGGTCAATTTCATCATTTATCGAGACTGTGTCGGAATGGGCTAAAATTTCACAGGTTGATCGGAAACAAAAACTGCTTTTCTAGGGCAATTTCGTCATTTTTCGCGACTGTGTCGGAATGGGCTAAATTTTGACGGTTTGATAGGAAACAAAAATCGTGCCGGGGGCAAATTCGTCATTTTTCGCGACTGTGTCGGAATTGGCTCCAATTTGACAGGTTGATCGTGAACAAAAACCGCGCCTAAAAATCGCACTGGGGGGAATTTCTTCGTTTTTCGCGACTGCGTCAATATGGGCTGAAATTTGGCAGGTTGATCGGAAATAAAAATCGCGCTAGGGGCAATTTCGTCATTCTTCGCGACTTTGTCGGAATTGGCTAAAATTTGACTGGCTGATCGGAAACAAAAACCACGCCAGAGGTAATTTCGTCATTTTTCGCGACTGTGTCGAAATTGCTAAAATTTGACAGGTTGATCGGAAACAAAAACTGCTTTTCGGGGGCAATTTCGTCATTTTTCGCGACTATGTCGGAATGGGCCAAAATTTGACGGTTTGATCGGAAACAAAAATCCCGCCGGGGGCAATTTCATCATTTTTCGCGACTGTGTCGGAATGAGCTGAAATTTGGCCGGTTGATCGGAAATAAAAATCGTGCCGGGGGCAAAATCATCATTTTTCACGACGGTGTCGGAATGGGTTGAAATTCGACTGGCTGATCGGAAACAAAAATCACGTCGGGGGCAATTTCGTCATTTTTTCCAATGGTGTCGGAATGGGCTCAAATTTGACAGGCTGATCGGGAACAAAAACCGCGCAGGGGGCAATTTCGTCATTTTTCGCGACTGTGTCAATACGGGCTGAAATTTGGCAGGTTGATCGAAAATAAAAATCGCGTCAGGGGCAATTTCGTCATTTTTTATGACTTGGTCAGAATTGGCTATAATTTGACTGGTTGATCAGAACCAAAAACCGCGCCGGGGGAAATTACGTTATTTTTCGCGACTGTGTCGGAATGAGCTGAAATTTGGCAGGTTGATCGGAAATAAAAATCGCGACGGGGGCAATTTCATCATTTTTCGCGACTTTGTCGGAATGGGCTAAAATTCGACTGGTTGATCGGAAACAAAAATCGCGTCGGGGGCAACTTCGTCATTTTTCGCGCCTGTGTCGGAATTGGCTAAAATTTGACTGGTTGTTCAGAAACAAAAATCGCGCCAGGGGCAATTTCAGCATTTTTCGCGACCGTGTCGGAATTGGCTAAAATTCGACTGGTTGATCGGAAACAAAAATCACGCCGGGGGCAATTTCGTCATTTTTTCCAATGGTGTCGGAATGGGCTCAAATCTAACAGGCTGATCGGGAACAAAAACCTCGCCCGGGGCAATTTCGTCATTTTTCTCGACTGTGTTAATATGGGCTGAAATTTGACAGGTTGATCGGAAACAAAAACCGCGCGGGGGGTAATTTCGTCATTTTTTTCCAGTGATGCTCAAATTTGACAGGCTGATCGGGAACAAAAATCGCGCCGGGGGCAATTTCGTCCTTTTTCGCGAGTGTGTCAATATGGGCTGAAATTTGGCAGGTTGAACGGAAATAAAAATTGCGCCGGGGGCAATTTCGTCATTTTTCGCGACTGTGTCGGAATGGGCTAAAATTTGACTGGTTGATCGGAAACAAAAATCGCGCCGGGGGCAATTTCTTCATTTTTTCCAATGGTGTCGGAATGGGCTCAAATTTGACAGGTTGATCGGGAATAAAAATCGCGCCGGGGGCAATTTCGTCATTTTTCCCGACTGTGTCGAAATTGGCTAAAATTTGATTGGTTGATTGGAAACGAAAATCGCGCCCGGGGCAATTTCGTCATTTTTCGCGACTGTGTTGGAATGGGCTAAAATTTGACAAGTTGATCGAAAAAAGAAATCGCACCGGGGGCAATTTCGTCATTTTTCGCGACTGTGTCGGAATGGGCCAAAGTTTGGCAGTTGATCGGAAACAAAAATCGCGCCGGGGGCAATTTCGACATTTTTTCCAATGTTGTCGGAATGGGCTCGAATTTGACAGGCTGATCGGGAACAAAAACTGCGAGGGGGGCAATTTCGTCATTTTTCGCGACTGTGTCGGAATTGGCTAAAATTTGACAGGTTGATTCGAAACAAAAATCGCACAGGGGCAATTTCGTCATTTTTCGCTACGGTGTCGGAATGGGCTGAAATTGGGCAGGTTGATCGGAAATCAAAATCACGCCGGAGGCAATTTCATCATTTTTCGCGACCGTTTCGGAATTGACTATAATTTGACTGGTTGATTGGAAACAAAAATCGCGTCGGGGGCAATTTCGTCATTTTTTCCAATGTTGTCGGAATGGGCTCGAATTTGACTGGCTGATCGCGAACAAAAACCGCGCAGGGGCAATTTCGTCATTTTCGCGACGGTGTCGGAATGGGCTTAAATTTGACAAGTTGATCGGAAATAAATATCACGTCGGAGGCAATTTCGTCATTTTTCGCGACTGTTTCGAAATTGACTAAAATTTGACTGGTTGATCGGAAACAAAAATCGAGCCAGGGGCATTTTCGTCATTTTTCGCGACTGTGTCGGAATTGGCTAAATTTTGAAAGGTTGATCTGAACCAAAAATCGTGCCGGGGGCAATTTCGTCATTTTTCGCGACAGTGTCAATATGGGCTGAAATTTGGCAAGTTGATCCGAAATAAAAATCGCGCCAGGGGCAATTTCGTCATTTTTCGCTACTTGGTCTGAATTGAATAAATTTTGACTAGTTGATCAGAACCAAAAATCGCGCCGGGTGCAATTACGCCATTTTTCGCGACTGTATCTGAATGAGCTGAAATTTTGCAGGTTGATCGGAAATAAAAATCGCGTCGGGGGCAATTTCGTCATCTTTCGAGACCGTGTCGGAATGGGCTAAAATTTGACTGGTTGATTGGAAACAAAAATCGCACCGGGGGCGATTTCGTCATTTTTTCCAATGGTGTCGGAATGGGCTCAAATTTGACAGGCTGATCGGGATCAAAAACCGCGCCGAGGGCAATTTCGTCATTTTTCGCGATTGTGTCAATATGGGCTAAAATTTGACAGGTTGATCGGAAACAAAAATCGCGCCGGGGGCAATTTCGTCATTTTTTCCAAATATGTCGGAATGGGCTCAAATTTGAAAGGTTGATCGGGAACAAAAATCGCGTCGGGGGCAATTTCGTCATTTTTCGCGACTGCGTTAATATGGGCTGAAATTTGGCAGGTTGATCGAAAATGAAAATCGCGCCAAGGAAAAATTCGTCATTTTTCGCGACTGCGTCGGAATTGGCTAAAATTTGATCGGTTGATCGGAAACAAAAACCGTGCCAGGGGCAATTTCGTCATTTTTCGCGACTATGTCGGAATTGGCTAAAATTTGACTGGTTGATTGGAAACAAAAATCGCGTCGTGGGCAATTTCGTCACTTTTCGCGACTCTGTCAATACGGGCCGAAATTTGGCAGGTTGATCGGAAATAAAAATCGAGCCGGGGGTAATTTCATCATTTTTCGATACTTGGTCTGAATTGACTAAATTTTGACTGTTGATCGAAAACAAAAATCGCGTCGGGGGCAATTACGTCATTTTTCGCGACTGTGTCTGAATGAGCTGAAATTTGGCAGGTTGATCGGAAATAAAAATCGCGCCAGGGGCAATTTCGTCATTTTTCGCGACTGGGTCGGAATTGGCTAAAATTTTACTGGTTGATCAGAACCAAAAACCCCGCCGGGGGCAATTACGTCATTTTTCGCGGATGTGTCGAAATGTGCTGAAATTTGGTAGGTTGATCGGAAATAAAAATCACGCCGGGGGCATTTTCGTCATTTTTCGTGACTGTGTCGAAATTGGCTAAAATTTGACTGGTTTATTGGAAACAAAAACCTCGTCCGGGTCAATTTCATCATTTTTCGCGACTGTGTCGGAATGGGCTAAAATTTCGCACGTTGATCGGAAACAAAAACTGCTTTTCTGGGGCAATTTCGTCATTTTTCGCGACTGTGTCGGAATGGGCTAAATTTTAACGGTTTGATCGGAAACAAAGATCGCGCCGAGGGCAAATTCGTCTTTTTTTCCAATGGTGCCGGAACGGGCTCAAATTTGACATGCTGATCGGGAACAAAAATTGCACCGGGGGCAATTTCGTCGTTTCTCGCGACTGCGTCAGTATGGGCTGAAATTTTGCAGGTTGATCGGAAATAAAAATCGCGCCAGGGGCAATTTCGTCATTTTTCGCGAATGGGTCGGAATTGGCTAAAATTTGACTGGTTGATCAAAACCAAAAATCGCGCCGGGGGCAATTACGTCATTTTTCCCGACTGTGTCGGAATGTGCTGAAATTTGGCAGGTTGATCGGAAATAAAAATCGAGCCGAGGGCAATTTCGTCATCTTTCGCGACTGTATCGGAATGGGCTAAAATTTGACTGGTTGATCGGAAACAAAAATCGCTCCGGGGGCAATTTCGTCATTTTTTTCAATGCTGTCGGAATGGGCTGAAATTTGATAGGCTGATCGGGAACAAAAACCGCGTCGTGGCAATTTCGTCATTTTTCGCGACTGTGTCAGTATGGGTTGAAATTTGATAGGTTGATCGGAAACAAAAATCGCGCCGGGGGCAATTTCGTCACTTTTTCCAATGGTGCCGGAATGGGCTCAAATTTGAGAGGCTGATCGAGAACAAAAATCGCGACGGGGGCAATTTCGTCATTATTTTCTCGACTATGTCAATATGGGCTGAAATTTGACAGGTTGATCGGAAACAAAAATCGCGCCGGGGGCAATCTCTTCATTTTTTCCAATGGTGTCGGAATGAGCTCAAATTTGACAGGCTGATCGGGATCAAAAATCGCGCCGGGGGCAATTTCGTCATTTTTCGCGACTGTGTCAATATTGGCTGAAATTTTGCAGGTTGATCGGAAATAAAAATCGCGCCAGGGGCTATTTCGTCATTTATCGCGACTGTGTCCGAATTGGCTAAAATTTGACTGGTTGATCGGAAACAAAAATCGCGCTAGGGGCAATTTCGTCATTTTTCGCGAATGTGTCGGAATTGGCAAAAATTTGAATGGTTGATCGGAAACAAAAATCGCGTTGTGGGCAATTTCGTCATTTTTCGCGATTGTGTCAATACGGGCTGAAATTTAGCAGGTTGATCGAAAATAAAAATCGCGTCAGGGGCAATTTCGTCACTTTTTGCGACTTGGTCGGAATTGGCTATAATTTGACAGGTTGATCAGAACCAAAAATCGCGCTGGGGCAATTACATTATTTTTCGCGAATGTGTCGGAATGTGCTGAAATTTGGCAGGTTGATCGGAAATAAAAATCGCGTCGGGGGCAATTTCGTCATTTTTCGCCACTGTGTCGGAATGGGCTAAAAGTCGACTGGTTGATCGGAAACAAAAATCGCGTTGGGGGCAATTTCGTCATTTTTCGGGACTGTGTCGGAATTGGCTAAAATTTGACTGGTTGTTCAAAAACAAAAACCGAGCCAGGGCCAATTTCGTCATTTTTCGCGACTGGGTCGGAATTGGCTAAAATTTGACTGGTTGATCGGAAACAAAAACCGCATCGGGGGCAATTTCGTCATTTTTTCCAATGGTGTTGAATGGGCTCAAATCTAACAGGTTGATCGGGAACAAAAACCACGCCAGGGGCAATTTCGTCATTTTTCTCGACTGTGTTAATAGGGCTGAAATTTGACAGGTTGATCGGAAACAAAAATCGCGCTGGGGGCAATTTCGTCAGTTTTTCCAATGGTTTCGGAATGGGCTCAAATTTGACAGGTTGATCGGGAACAAAAATCGCGCCGGGGGCAATTTCGTCATTTTTCGCGACTGCGTTAATATGGGCTGAAATTTTGCTGCTTGATCGAAAATAAAAATCGCGCCAAGGGCAAATTCGCCATTTTTCGTGACTGCGTCGGAATTGGCTAAAATTTGACTGGTTGATCGGAAACAAAAATCGCGCCAGGGGCAATTTCGTCATTTTTCGTGACTATGTCGGAATTGGCTAAAATTTGACTGGTTGATTGGAAACAAAAACCGCGTCGTGGGCAATTTCGTCATTTTTCGCGACTGTGTCAATATGGGCTGAAATTTGACAGGTTGATCGGAAACAAAAATCGTGCCGGGGGCAATTTCGTCATTTTTTCCAACGGTGTCGGAATGGGCTCAAATTTGAAAGGTTGATCGGGAACAAAAACCCCGCCGGGGGCAATTTCGTCATTTTTCGCGACTGCGTTAATATGGGCTGAAATTTTGCTGCTTGATCGGAAATAAAAATCGCGCCAAGGGCAAATTCGTAATTTTTCGTGACTGCGTCGGAATTGGCCAAAATTTGACCGGTTGATCGGAAACAAAAATCGCGCCAGGGGCAATTTCGTCATTTTTCGCGACTATGTCGAAATTGGCTAAAATTTGACTGGATGATTGGAAACAAAAATCGCGTCGTGGGCAATTTCGTCATTTTTCGCGACTGTGTCAATACGGGCTGAAATTTGGCAGGTTGATCGGAAATAAAAATCGCGCCAAGGGCAATTTCGTCATTTTTCGCTACTTGGTCTTAATTGACTAAATTTTTACTGGTTGATCAGAACCAAAAATCGCACCAGGGGAAATTACGTCATTTTTCGCGACTGTATCTGAATGAGCTGAAATTTGGCATGTTGATCGGAAATAAAAATCGCGCCGGGAACAATTTCGTCATTTTTCGCGACTGTGTCAATATGGGCTGAAATTTGGCAGGTTGATAGGAAATAAAAATCGCGCCAGGGGCAATTTCGTCATTTTTCGCCACTGGGTTGGAATTGGCTAAAATTTGACTGGTTAATCAGAACTAAAAACCCCGCCGGGGGCAATTGCGTCATTTTTCGCGAATGTGTCAGAATGGGCTGAAATTTGGCAGGTTGATCGGAAATAAAAATCTCGCCGAGGGCATTTTCGTCATTTTTCGCGACTGTGTCAAAATTGGCTAAAATTTGACTGGTTTATCGGAAACAAAAATCGCGCCCGGGTCAATTTCATCATTTTTCGAGACTGTGTTGGAATGGGCTAAAATTTCACAGGTTGATCGGAAACAAAAACTGCTTTTCTAGGGCAATTTCGTCATTTTTCGCGACTGTGTCGGAATTGGCTAAATTTTGACGGTTTGATCGGAAACAAAAATCGTGCCGGGGGCAAATGCGTCATTTTTTCCAATGGTGTCGGAACGGGCTCAAATTTCACAGGCTGATCGGGAACAAAAATCGTTTCGGGGGCAATTTCGTCATTTTTCGCGACTGCGTTAATATGGGCTGAAATTTGGCAGGTTGATCGGAAATGAAAATCGCGCCAAGGACAAATTCGTCATTTTTCGCGACTGCGTCGGAATTGGCTAAAATTTGACCGGTTGAAAGGAAACAAAAACCGTGCCAGGGGCAATTTCGTCATTTTTCGCGACTATGTCGGAATTGGCTAAAATTTGACTGGTTGATTGGAAACAAAAATCACGTCGTGGGCAATTTCGTCATTTTTCGCGACTATGTCAATACGGGCTGAAATTTGGCAGGTTGATCGGAAATAAAAATCGAGCCAGGGGCAATTTCATCATTTTTCGATACTTGGTCTGAATTGACTAACTTTTGACTGTTGATCGAAAACAAAAACCGCGTCGGGGGCAATTACGTCATTTTTCGCGACTGTGTCTGAATGAGCTGAAATTTGGCAGGTTGATCGGTAATAAAAATCGCGCCGGGGTCAATTTCGTCATTTTTCGCGACTGTGTCAATATGGGCTGAAATTTGGCAGGTTGATAGGAAATAAAAATCGCGCCAAGGGCAATTTCGTCATTTTTCGCGACTGGGTCGGAATTGGCTAAAATTTGACTGGTTGATCAGAACCAAAAACCCTGCCGGGGGCAATTACGTCATTTTTCGCTGATGTGTCGGAATGTGCTGAAATTTGGTAGGTTGATCGGAAATAAAAATCGCGCCGGGGGCATTTTCGTCATTTTTCGTGACTGTGTCGAAATTGGCTAAAATTTGACTGGTTTACCGAAAACAAAAACCTCGTCCGGGTCAATTTCATCATTTTTAGCGACTGTGTCGGAATGGGCTAAAATTTCGCAGGTTGATCGGAAACAAAATCTGCTTTTCTGGGGCAATTTCGTCATTTTTCGCGACTGTGTCGGAATGGTCTAAATTTTAACGGTTTGATCGGAAACAAAAATCGCGCCGGGGGCAAATTCGTCATTTTTTCCAATGGTGCCGGAACGGGCTCAAATTTGACATGCTGATCGGGAACAAAAATCGCACCGGGAGCAATTTCGTCGTTTCTCGCGACTGCGTCAGTATGGGCTGACATTTTGCAGGTTGATCGGAAATAAAAATCGCGCCAGGGGCAATTTCGTCATATTTCGCGAATGGGTCGGAATTGGCTAAAATTTGACTGGTTGCTCAAAACCAAAAACCGCGCCGGGGGTAATTACGTCATTTTTCCGACTGTGTCGGAATGTGCTGAAATTTGGCAGGTTGATCGGAAATAAAAATCGAGCCGAGGGCAATTTCGTCATCTTTCGCGACTATATCGGAATGGGCTAAAATTTGACTGGTTGATCGGAAACAAAAATCGCTCCGGGGGTAATTTCGTCATTTTTTTCAATGATGTCGGAATGGGCTGAAATTTGATAGGCTGATCGGGAACAAAAACCGCGTCGTGGCAATTTCGTCATTTTTCGCGACTGTGTCAGTATGGGTTGAAATTTAATAGGTTGATCGGAAACAAAAATCGTGCCGGGGGCAATTTCGTCACTTTTTCCAATGGTGTCGGAATGGGCTCAAATTTGAGAGGCTGATCGAGAACAAAAATCGCGACGGGGGCAATTTCGTCATTATTTTCTCGACTATGTCAATATGGGCTGAAATTTGACAGGTTGATCGGAAACAAAAATCGCGCCAGGGGCAATTTCGTCATTTTTCGCGACTGTGTCAATATGGGCTGAAATTTTGCAGGTTGATCGGAAATAAAAATCGCGCCATGGGCTATTTCGTCATTTATCGCGACTGTGTCCGAATTGGCTAAAATTTGACTGGTTGATCGGAAACAAAAATCGCGCTAGGGGCAACTTCGTCATTTTTCGCGAATGTGTCGGAATTGGCAAAAATTTGAATGGTTGATCGGAAACAAAAACCGCGTTGTGGGCAATTTCGTCATTTTTCGCGATTGTGTCAATACGGGTTGAAATTTAGCAGGTTGATCGAAAATAAAAATCGCGTCAGGGGCAATTTCGTCACTTTTTGCGACTTGGTCGGAATTGGCTATAATTTGACAGGTTGATCAGAACCAAAAATCGCGCCGGGGGCAATTACATTATTTTTCGCGACTGTGTCGGAATGAGCTGAAATTTGGCAGGTTGATCGGAAATAAAAATCGCGTCGGGGGTAATTTCGTCATTTTTCGCGACTGTGTCGGAATTGGCTAAAATTTGACTGGTTGTTCAAAAACAAAAACCGAGCCAGGGCCAATTTCGTCATTTTTCGCGACTGGTTCGGAATTGGCTAAAATTTGACTGGTTGATCGGAAACAAAAACCGCATCGGGGGCAATTTCGTCATTTTTTCC
The DNA here is from genome assembly GCF_002742605.1 of Olea europaea var. sylvestris. NCBI lineage: Eukaryota > Viridiplantae > Streptophyta > Magnoliopsida > Lamiales > Oleaceae > Olea > Olea europaea. Next base: position 10,971 of record NW_019257709.1, read on the forward strand.
AATGGTGTTGAATGGGCTCAAATCTAACAGGTTGATCGGGAACAAAAACCACGCCAGGGGCAATTTCGTCATTTTTCTCGACTGTGTTAATATGGGCTGAAATTTGACAGGTTGATCGGAAACAAAAATCGCGCAGGGGGCAATTTCGTCAGTTTTTCCAATGGTTTCGGAATGGGCTCAAATTTGACAGGTTGATCGGGAACAAAAATCGCGCCGGGGGCAATTTCGTCATTTTTCGCGACTGCGTTAATATGGGCTGAAATTTTGCTGTTTGATCGGAAATAAAAATCGCGCCAAGGGCAAATTCGCCATTTTTCGTGACTGCGTCGGAATTGGCTAAAATTTGACTGGTTGATCGGAAACAAAAATCGCGCCAGGGGCAATTTCGTCATTTTTCGCGACTATGTCGGAATTGGCTAAAATTTGACTGGATGATTGGAAACAAAAATCGCGTCGTGGGCAATTTCGTCATTTTTCGCGACTGTGTCAATATGGGCTGAAATTTGACAGGTTGATCGGAAACCAAAATCGTGCCGGGGGCAATTTCGTCATTTTTTCCAATGGTGTCGCAATGGGCTCAAATTTGAAAGGCTGATCGGGAACAAAAACCCCGCCGTGGGCAATTTCGTCATTTTTCGCGACTGCGTTAATATGGGCTGAAATTTTGCTGCTTGATCGGAAATAAAAATCGCGCCAAGGGCAAATTCGTCATTTTTCGTGACTACGTCGGAATTGGCTAAAATTTGACCGGTTGATCGGAAACAAAAATCGCGCCAGGGGCAATTTCGTCATTTTTCGCGACTATGTCGGAATTAGCTAAAATTTGACTGGATGATTGGAAAAAAAACGCGTCGTGGGCAATTTCGTCATTTTTCGCGACTGTGTCAATGCGAGCTGAAATTTGGCAGGTTGATCGGAAATAAAAATCGCGCCAAGGGCAATTTCGTCATTTTTCGCTACTTGGTCTGAATTGACTAAATTTTTACTGGTTGATCAGAACCAAAAATCGCACCAGGGGAAATTACGTCATTTTTCGCGACTGTATCTGAATGAGCTGGAATTTGGCAGGTTGATCGGAAATAAAAATCGCGCCGGGGGCAATTTCCTCATTTTTCGCGACTGTGTCAATATGGGCTGAAATTTGGCAGGTTGATAGGAAATAAAAATCGCGCCAGGGGCAATTTCGTCATTTTTCGCCACTGGGTTGGAATTGGCTAAAATTTGACTGGTTGATCAGAACTAAAAACCCCGCCGGGGGCAATTGCTTCATTTTTCGCGAATGTGTCAGAATGTGCTGAAATTTGGCAGGTTGATCGGAAATAAAAATCGCGCCGAGGGCATTTTCGTCATTTTTCGCGACTGTGTCGAAATTGGCTAAAATTTGACTGGTTTATCGGAAACAAAAATCGCGCCCGGGTCAATTTCATCATTTTTCGAGACTGTGTCGGAATGGGCTAAAATTTCACGGGCTGATCGGAAACAAAAACTGCTTTTCTAGGGCAATTTCGTCATTTTTCGCGACTGTGTCGGAATTGGCTAAATTTTGACGGTTTGATCGGAAACAAAAATCGTGCCGGGGGCAAATTCGTCATTTTTTCCAATGGTGTCGGAACGGGCTCAAATTTCACAGGCTGATCGGGAACAAAAATCGCGTCGGGGGCAATTTCGTCATTTTTCGCGACTGCGTTAATATGGGCTGAAATTTGGCAGGTTGATCGGAAATGAAAATCGCGCCAAGGACAAATTCGTCATTTTTCGCGACTGCGTCGGAATTGGCTAAAATTTTACCGGTTGATCGGAAACAAAAACCGTGCCAGGGGCAATTTCGTCATTTTTCGCGACTATGTCGGAATTGGCTAAAATTTGACTGGTTGATTGGAAACAAAAATCGCGTCGTGGGCAATTTCGTCATTTTTCGCGACTCTGTCAATACGGGCTGAAATTTGGCAGGTTGATCGGAAATAAAAATCGAGCCAGGGGCAATTTCATCATTTTTCGATACTTGGTCCGAATTTACTAAATTTTGACTGTTGATCGAAAACAAAAACCGCGTCGGGGGCAATTACGTCATTTTTCGTGACTGTGTCTGAATGAGCTGAAATTTGGCAGGTTGATCGGAAATAAAAATCGAGCCCGGGTTCAATTTCGTCATTTTTCGCGACTGGGTTAATATGGGCTGAAATTTGGCAGGTTGATAGGAAATAAAAATCGCGCCAAGGGCAATTTCGTCATTTTTCGCGACTGGGTCGGAATTGGCTAAAATTTGACTGGTTGATCAGAACCAAAAACCCCGCCGGGGGCAATTACGTCATTTTTCGCGGATGTGTTGGAATGTGCTGAAATTTGGTAGGTTGATCGGAAATAAAAATCGCGCCGGGGGCATTTTCGTCATTTTTCGTGACTGTGTCGAAATTGGCTAAAATTTGACTGGTTTATCGGAAACAAAAACCTCGTCCGGGTCAATTTCATCATTTTTCGCGACTGTGCCGGAATGGGCTAAAATTTCGCAGGTTGATCGGAAACAAAAACTGCTTTTCTGGGGCAATTTCGTCATTTTTCGCGACTGTGTTGGAATGGGCTAAATTTTAACGGTTTGATCGGAAACAAAAATCGCGTCGGGGGCAAATTCGTCATTTTTTCCAATGGTGCCGGAACGGGCTCAAATTTGACATGCTGATCGGGAACAAAAATAGCACCGGGGGCAATTTCGTCGTTTCTCACGATTGTGTCGGTGTGGGCTGAAATTTTGCAGGTTGATCGGAAATAAAAATCGCGCCAGGGGCAATTTCGTCATATTTCGCGAATGGGTCGGAATTGGCTAAAATTTGACTGGTTGATCAAAACCAAAAATCGCGCCGGGGGCAATTACGTCATTTTTCTCGACTGTGTCGGAATGTGCTGAAATTTGGCAGGTTGATCGGAAATAAAAATCGAGCCGAGGGCAATTTCGTCATCTTTCGCGACTGTATCGGAATGGGCTAAAATTTGACTGGTTGATCGGAAACAAAAATCGCTCCGGCGGCAATTTCGTCATTTTTTTCAATAATGTCGGAATGGGCTGAAATTTGATAGGCTGATCGGGAACAAAAACCGCGTCGTGGCAATTTCGTCATTTTTCGCGACTGTGTCAGTATGGGTTGAAATTTGATAGGTTGATCGGAAATAAAAATCGCGCCGGGGGCAATTTCGTCACTTTTTCCAATGGTGTCGGAATGGGCTCAAATTTGAGATGCTGATCGAGAACAAAAATCACGACGGGGGCAATTTCGTCATTATTTTCTCGACTATGTCAATATGGGCTGAAATTTGACAGGTTGATCGGAAACAAAAATCGCGCCGGAGGCAATTTCTTCATTTTTTCCAATGGTGTCAGAATGAGCTCAAATTTGACAGGCTGATCGGGATCAAAAATCGCGCCGGGGGCAATTTCGTCATTTTTCGCGACTGTGTCAATATGGGCTGAAATTTTGCAGGTTGATCGGAAATAAAAATCGCGCTAGGGGCTATTTCGTCATTTATCACGACTGTGTCTGAATTGGCTAAAATTTGACTGGTTGATCGGAAACAAAAATCGCGCTAGGGGCAATTTCGTCATTTTTCGCGAATGTGTCGGAATTGGCAAAAAATTGAATGGTTGATCGGAAACAAAAACCGCGTTGCGGGCAATTTCGTCATTTTTCGCGATTGTGTCAATACGGGCTGAAATTTAGCAGGTTGATCGAAAATAAAAATCGCGTCAGGGGCCATTTCGTCACTTTTTGCGACTTGGTCGGAATTGGCTATAATTTGACAGGTTGATCAGAACAAAAAATCGCGCGCGGGGGCAATTACATTATTTTCCGCGACTGTGTCGGAATGAGCTGAAATTTGGTAGGTTGATCGGAAACAAAAATCGCATCGGGGGCAATTTCGTCATTTTTCGCGACTGTGTCGGAATTGGCTAAAATTTGACTGGTTGTTCAAAAACAAAAACCGCGCCAGGGCCAATTTCGTCATTTTTTGCGACTGGGTCGGAATTGGCTAAAATTTGACTGGTTGATCGGAAACAAAAACCGCATCGGGGGCAATTTCGTAATTTTTTCCAATGGTGTCGGAATGGGCTCAAATCTAACAGGTTGATCGGGAACAAAAACCACGCCAGGGGCAATTTCGTCATTTTTCTCGACTGTGTTAATATGGGCTGAAATTTGACAGGTTGATCGGAAATAAAAATCGCGCCGGGGGTAATTTCGTCAGTTTTCCCAATGGTTTCGGAATGGGCTCAAATTTGACAGGTTGATCGGGAACAAAAATCGCACGGGGGCAATTTCGTCATTTTTCGCGACTGCGTTAATATGGGCTGAAATTTTGCTGCTTGATCGGAAATAAAAATCGCGCCAAGGGCAAATTTGGCATTTTTTGTGACTGCGTCGGAATTGGCTAAAATTTGACTGGTTGATCGGAAACAAAAATCGCGCCAGGGGCAATTCCGTCATTTTTCGCGACTATGTCGGAATTGGCCAAAATTTGACTGGTTGATTGGAAACAAAAATCGCGTCGTGGGCAATTTCGTCATTTTTCGCGACTGTGTCAATATGGGCTGAAATTTGACAGGTTGATCGGAAACAAAAATCGTGCCGGGGGCAATTTCGTCATTTTTTCCAACGGTGTCGGAATGGGCTCAAATTTGAAAGGCTGATCGGGAACAGAAACCCCGCCGGGGGCAATTTCGTCATTTTTCGCGACTGTGTTAATATGGGCTGAAACTTTGCTGCTTGATCGGAAATAAAAATCGCGCCAAGGGCAAATTCTTCATTTTTCGTGACTGCGTCGGAATTGGCTAAAATTTGACCGGTTGATCCGAAACAAAAATCGCGCCAGGGGCAATTTCGTCATTTTTCGCGACTATGTCGGAATTGGCTAAAATTTGACTGGATGATTGGAAACAAAAACCGCGTCGTGGGCAATTTCGTCATTTTTCGCTACTGTGTCAATACGGGCTGAAATTTGGCAGGTTGATCGGAAATAAAAATCGCGCCAAGGGCAATTTCGTCATTTTTCGCTACTTGGTCTGAATTGACTAAATTTTTACTGGTTGATCAGAACCAAAAACCGCACCAGGGGAAATTACGTCATTTTTCGTGTCTGTATCTGAATGAGTTGAAATTTGGCAGGTTGATCGGAAATAAAAATCGCGCCGGGGGCAATTTCGTCATTTTTCGCGACTGTGTCAATATGGGCTGAAATTTGGCAGGTTGATAGGAAATAAAAATCGCGCCAGGGGCAATTTCGTCATTTTTCGCCACTGGGTTGGAATTGGCTAAAATTTGACTGGTTGATCAGAACTAAAAACCCCGCCGGGGGCAATTGCGTCATTTTTCATTGATGTGTCAGAATGTGCTGAAATTTGGCAGGTTGATCGGAAATAAAAATCGCGCCGAGGGCATTTTAGTAATTTTTCGCGACTGTGTCGAAATTGGCTAAAATTTGACTGGCTTATCGGAAACAAAAATCACGCCCGGGTCAATTTCATCATTTTTCGAGACTGTGTCGGAATGGGCTAAAATTTCACAGGTTGATCGGAAACAAAAACTGCTTTTCTAGGGCAATTTCGTCATTTTTTGCGACTGTGTCGAAATTGGCTTAATTTTGACGGTTTGATCGGAAACAAAAATCATGCCGGGGGCAAATTCGTCATTTTTTCCAATGGTGTCGGAACGGGCTCAAATTTCACAGGCTGATCGGGAACAAAAATCGCGTCGGGGGCAATTTCGTCATTTTTCGTGACTGCGTTAATATGGGCTGAAATTTTGCAGGTTGATCGGAAATGAAAATCGCGCCAAGGACAAATTCGTCATTTTTCGCGACTGCGTCGGAATTGGCTAAAATTTGACCGGTTGATCGGAAACAAAAACGTGCCTGGGGCAATTTCGTCATTTTTCGCGACTATGTCGGAATTGGCTAAAATTTGACTGGTTGATTGGAAACAAAAATCGCGTCGTGGGCAATTTCGTCATTTTTCGCGACTCTGTCAATACGGGCTGAAATTTGGCAGGTTGATCGGAAATAAAAATCGAGCCAGGGGCAATTTCATCATTTTTCGATACTTGGTCCGAATTGACTAAATTTTGACTGTTGATCGAAAACAAAAATCGCGTCGGGGGCAATTACGTCATTTTTCGCGACTGTGTCTGAATGAGCTGAAATTTGGCAGGTTGATCGGAAATAAAAATCGCGCCGGGGTCAATTTCGTCATTTTTCGCGACTGTGTCAATATGGGCTGAAATTTGGCAGGTTGATAGGAAATAAAAATCGCGCCAGGGGCAATTTCATCATTTTTCGTGACTGGGTCGGAATTGGCTAAAATTTGACTGGTTGATCAGAACCAAAAACCTCGCCGGGGGCAATTACATCATTTTTCGCGACTGTATCGGAATGAGTTCAAATTTGGCAGGTTGATCGGAAATAAAAATCGCGCCGGGGACAATTTCGTCATTTTTCGCGACTGTGTCGGAATGGGCTAAAATTTGACTGGTTGATCGGAAACAAAATTCGCGCCGGGGGCAATTTCGTCATTTTTTCCAATGGTGTCGGAATGGGCTCAAATTTGACAGCTTGATCGGAAACAAAAGCGCGCAGGGGCAATTTCGTCATTTTTCGCGACGGTGTCGGAATGGGCTGAAATTTGGCAGGTTGATCGGAAATAAAAATCGCGCCGAAGGCAATTTCGTCATTTTTCGTGACAGTGTCGGAATTGGCTAAATGTTGATTGGTGATCGGAAACAAAAACCGCGTCGGGGGCAATTTCGTCATTTTTTGCGACTATATCAATATGGGCTGAAATTTGACAGGTTGATCGGAAACAAAAATCGCGCCGCGGGCATTTTCGTCTTTTTTCGCGACTGTGTTGAAATCGGCTAAAATTTGACTGGTTGTTCGGAAACAAAAATCGCGCTAGGGGCAATTTCGTCATTTTTCGCGATTGTGTCGGAATTGTCTAAAATTTGACTGGTTGATCGGAAACAAAAACCGCGTCGGGGGCAAATTCGTCATTTTTCGCGACTGTTTCAATATGGGCTGAAATTTGGCAGGTAGATCGGAAATAAAAATCGCGCCAGGGGCAATTTCGTCATTTTTCGCAACTGGGTCGGAATTGACTAAAATTTGACTGGTTGATCAGAACAAAAAACCGTGCCGGGGGCAATTACATCATTTTTTGCGATTGTATCGGAATGAGTTGAAATTTGGCAGGTTGATCGGAAATAAAAATCGCCCCGGGGATAATTTCGTCATTTTTTGCGACTGTGTCGGACTGGGCTAAAATTTGACGGTTTGATCGGAAACAAAAACCGCGCCGGGGGCAATTTCCTCATTTTTTCCAATGGTGTCGGAACGGGCTCAAATTTGACAAGCTAATCGGGAACAAAAATCGCGACGGGGGCAATTTCGTCGTTTTTCGTGACTGTGTCAATATGGGCTGAAATTTGGCAGGTTGATCGGAAATAAATATCGCGCTAGGGGCAATTTCGTCATTTTTCGTGACTGGGTCGGAATGGGCTAAAATTTGACTGGTTGATAGGAAACAAAAACATCGCCAGAGGCAATTTCGTCATTTTTCGCGACTGTGTCGGAATGGGCTAAAATTTGACAGGTTGATTGGAAACAAAAATCGCGCCGAGGGCAATTTCGTCATTTTTCGTGACAGTGTCGGAATGGGCTAATGTTTGACAGGTTGATCGGAAACAAAAACCGCGCGGTGGGCAATTTCGTCATTTTTTCCAATGGTGTCGGAATGGGCTCGAATTTGATAGGCTGAACGGGAACAAAAACAGCGAGGGGGAAATTTCGTCATTTTTCGCGACTATGTCGAAATTGGCTAAAATTTGACAGCTTGATCGGAAACAAATGCGCGCTGGGGCAATTTTGTCATTTTTCGCGACGGTGTCAGAATGGGCTGAAATTTGGCAGGTTGATCGGAAATAAAAATCGCGCCGAAGGCAATTTCGTCATTTTTCGTGACAGTGTCGGAATTGGCTAAATTTTGATTGGTGATCGGAAACAAAAACCGCGTCGGGGGCAATTTCGTCATTTTTTGCGACTATATCAATATGGGCTGAAATTTGACAGGTTGATCGGAAACAAAATCGCGCCGGGGGCATTTTCGTCATTTTTCGCGACTGTGTCGAAATTGGCTAAAATTTGACTGGTTGTTCGGAAACAAAAATCGCGCCAGGGGCAATTTCGTCATTTTTCACGACTGTGTCGGAATTGGCTAAAATTTGACTGGTTGATCGGAAACAAAAATCGCGTCGGGGGCAAATTCGTCATTTTTCGCGACTGCGTCAATATGGGCTGAAATTTGGCAGGAAGATCGGAAATAAAAATCGCGCCAGGGGCAATTTCGTCATTTTTCGCAACGGGTCGGAATTGACTAAAATTTGACTGGTTGATCGGAACAAAAAATCGCGCCGGGAGCAATTTCGTCATTTTTCGCGACTGTGTCCGAATGAGCTGAAATTTGGCAGGTTGATCGAAAATGAAAATCGCGCCGGGGGCAATTTCTTCATTTTTCACGACTGTGTCGAAATTGGCTAAAATTTGACTGGTTGATCGGAAACGAAAGCCGCGCCCGGGGCAATTTCGTCATTTTCCGCGACTGTGTCGAAATGGGCTAAAATTTGACAGGTTGATTGAAAACAAAAATCGAGCCGGGGGCAATTTCGTCATTTTTTCCAATGTTGTCGGAATGGGCTCGAATTTGACAGGCTGATCGGGAACAAAAACTGCGAGGGGTGCAATTTCGTCATTTTTCGCGACTGTGTCGGAATTGGCTAAATTTTGACAGGTTGATCCAAAACAAAAACTGCGCAGGGGCAATTTCGTCATTTTTCGCGACGGTGTCAGAATGGGCTGAAATTTGGCAGGTTGATCGAAAATCAAAATCACGCCGGAGGCAATTTCGTCATTTTTCACGACTGTTTCGGAATTGACTAAAATTTGACTGGTTGATCGGAAACAAAAATCGTGCCGGGGGCAATTTCGTCTTTTTCTCCAATGGTGTCAGAATGGGCTCAAATTTGACAGGCTGATCGGGAACAAAAATCGCATCGGGGGCAATTTCGTCATTTTTCGCGACTGTGTCGTAATGAGCTGAAATTTGGCAGGTTGATCGGAAATAAAATATCGCGCCGGGAGTTATTTCGTCATTTTTCGCGACTGTGTCGAAATTGGCTAAATTTTGACTGGTTGATCGGAAACAAATACCGCGCCCGTGGCAATTTCGTCATTTTTCGCGACTGTGTCGGAATGAGCTAAAATTTGATAGGTTGATCGAAAACAAAAACGGCTTTCCGTGGGCAATTTCATCATTTTTCGCGATCGTGTCGGAATGGGCTAAAATTTGACGGTTTGATCGGAAACAAAAATCGCGCCGGGAGCAATTTCGTAATTTTTCGCGACTGTGTCGGAATGAGCTGAAATTTGGCAGGTTGATCGAAAATAAAAATCGTGCCGGGGGCAAAATCATCATTTTTCAGGACGGTGTCGGAATGGGTTGAAATTCGACTGGTTGATCGGAAACAAAAATCGTGCCGGGGACAATTTCTTCATTTTTTCCAATGGTGTTGGAATGGGCTCAAATTTGACAGGCTGATCGGGAACAAAAACCGCGCAGGGGGAGATTTCGTCATTTTTCGCGACTGTGTCAATACGGGCTGAAATTTGGCAGGTTGATCGGAAATATAAATCGCGACGGGGGCAAATTCGTCATTTTTCGCGACTTTGTCGGAATGGGCTAAAATTCGACTGGTTGATCGGAAACAAAAATCGCGTCGGGGGCAACTTCGTCATTTTTCGCGCCTGTGTCGGAATTGGCGAAAATTTGACTGGTTGTTCAGAAACAAAAATCGCGCCAGGGGCAATTTCGCCATTTTTCGCAACCGTGTCGGAATTGGCTAAAATTCGACTGGTTGATCGGAAACAAAAATCACGCCGGGGGCAATTTCGTCATTTTTTCCAATGGTGTCGGAATGGGCTCAAATCTAACAGGCTGATCGGGAACAAAAACCGCGCCAGGGGCAATTTCGTCATTTTTCTCGACTGTGTTAATATGGGCTGAAATTTGACAGGTTGATCGGAAACAAAAATCGCGCCGGGGGCAATTTCGTCATTTTTTTCCAATGGTGTCGGAATGAGCTCAAATTTGACACGCTGATCGGGAACAAAAACCGCGCCGGGGGCAATTTCGTCCTTTTTCGCGAGTGTGTCAATATGGGCTGTAATTTGGCAGGTTGATCGGAAATAAAAATCGCGCCAGGGGCCATTTCGTCATTTTTCGCGACTTAGTCGGAATTGGCTAAAATTTGACTGGTTGATCGGAAACAAAAATCGCGCAAGGGGCAATTTCGTCATTTTTCGCAACTGTGTCAGAATGGGCTCAAATTTGACAGGCCGATCGGGAACAAAAATCGAGCCGGGGGCAATTTCGTCATTTTTCGCGACTGAGTCAATATGGGCTGAAATTTGGCAGGTTGATCGGAAATAAAAATCGCGCCACGGAAAATTTGGTCATTTTTCGCGACTGGGTCGGAATTGGCTGAAATTTGACTGGTTGATCAGAACCAAAAATCGGGTCGGGGCAATTACGTCATTTTTCGCGACCGTGTCGGAATGAGCTGAAATTTGGCAGGTTGATCGGAAATAAAAATCGTACCGGGGGCAATATCATCATTTTTCGCAACGGTGTCGGAATGGGCTGAAATTTAGCAGGAAGATCGGAAATAAAAATCGCGCCAGGGGCAATTTCGTCATTTTTCGCAACGGGTCGAAATTGACTAAAATTTGACTGGTTGATCGGAACAAAAAATCGCGCCGGGAGCAATTTCGTCATTTTTCGCGACTGTGTCCGAATGAGCTGAAATTTGGCAGGTTGATCGAAAATGAAAATCGCGCCGAGGGCAATTTCTTCATTTTTCACGACTGTGTCGAAATTGGCTAAAATTTGACTGGTTGATCGGAAACGAAAGCCGCGCCCGGGGCAATTTCGTCATTTTCCGCGACTGTGTCGAAATGGGCTAAAATTTGACAAGTTGATTGAAAACAAAAATCAAGCCGGGGGCAATTTCGTCATTTTTTCCAATGTTGTCGGAATGGGCTCGAATTTGACAGGCTGATCGGGAACAAAAACTGCGAGGGGTGCAATTTCGTCATTTTTCGCTACTGTGTCGGAATTGGCTAAATTTTGACAGGTTGATCCGAAACAAAAACCGCGCAGGGGCAATTTTGTCATTTTTCGCGACGGTGTCGGAATGGACTGAAATTTGGCAGGTTGATCGAAAATCAAAATCACGCCGGAGGCAATTTCGTCATTTTTCGCGACTGTTTCGGAATTGACTAAAATTTGACTGGTTGATCCGAAACAAAAATCGCGCCGGGGGTTATTTCGTCATTTTTCGCGACTGTGTCGAAATTGGCTAAATTTTGACTGGTTGATCGGAAACAAATACCGCGCCCGTGGCAATTTCATCATTTTTCGCGACTGTGTCGGAATGAGCTAAAATTTGATAGGTTGATCGAAAACAAAAACGGCTTTCCGGGGGCAATTTCATCATTTTTCGCGATCGTGTCGGAATGGGCTAAAATTTGACGGTTTGATCGAAAAAAAAATCGCGCCGGGAGCAATTTCGTAATTTTTCGCGACTGTGTCGGAATGAGCTGAAATTTGGCCGGTTGATCGAAAATAAAAATCGTGCCGGGGGCAAAATCATCATTTTTCAGGACGGTGTCGGAATGGGTTGAAATTCCACTGGTTGATCGGAAACAAAAATCGTGCCGGGGGCAATTTCTTCATTTTTTCCAATGGTGTCGGAATGGGCTCAAATTTGACAGGCTGATCGGGAACAAAAATCGCGCAGGGGGTAATTTCGTCATTTTTCGCGACTGTGTCAATACGGGCTGAAATTTGGCAAGTTGATCGAAAATAAAAATTGGTCAGGGGTAATTTCGTCATTTTTTACGACTTGGTCGAAATTGGCTATAATTTGACTGGTTGGTCAGAACCAAAAACCGCGCAGGGGAAATTACGTTATTTTTCGCGACTGTGTCGGAATGAGCTGAAATTTGGCAGGTTGATCGGAAATAAAAATCGCAACGGGGGCAATTTCGTCATTTTTCGCGACTTTGTCGGAATGGGCTAAAATTCGACTGGTTGATCGGAAACAAAAATCGCGTCGGGGGCAACTTCGTCATTTTTCGCGACTGTGTCGGAATTGGCGAAAATTTGACTGGTTGTTCAGAAACAAAAATCGCGCCAGGGGCAATTTCGCCATTTTTCGTGACCGTGTCGGAATTGGCTAAAATTTGACAGGTTGATCGGAAAAAAAAATCGTGTCGAGGGCAATTTCGTCATTTTTTCCAATGGTGTCGGAATGGGCTCAAATCTAACAGGCTGATCGGGAACAAAAACCGCGCCAGGGGCAATTTCGTCATTTTTCTCGACAGTGTTAATATGGGCTGAATTTTGACAGGTTGATCGGAAACAAAAATCGCGCCGGGGGCAATTTCGTCATTTTTTTCCAATGGTGTCGGAATGAGCTCAAATTTGACACGCTGATCGGGAACAAAAACCGCGCCGGGGGCAATTTCGTCCTTTTTCGCGAGTGTGTCAATATGGGCTGAAATTTGGCAGGTTGATCGGAAATAAAAATCGTGCCAGGGGCCATTTCGTCATTTTTCGCGACTTAGTCGGAATTGGCTAAAATTTGACTGGTTGATCGGAAACAAAAATCGCGCTAGGGGCAATTTCGTCATTTTTCGCAACTGTGTCAGAATGGGCTCAAATTTGACAGGCCGATCGTGAACAAAAATCTAGCCGGGGGCAATTTCGTCATTTTTCGCGAGTGAGTCAATATGGGCTGAAATTTGGCAGGTTGATCGGAAATAAAAATCGCGCCACGGAAAATTTGGTCATTTTTCGCGACTGGGTCGGAATTGGCTGAAATTTAACTAGTTGATCAGAACCAAAAATCGGGTCGGGGCAATTACGTCATTTTTCGCGACCTTGTCGGAATGAGCTGAAATTTGGCAGGTTGATTGGAAATAAAAATCGTGCCGGGGGCAATATCATCATTTTTCGCAACGGTGTCGGAATGGGTTGAAATTCAACTGGTTGATCGGAAACAAAAATCGTGTCGGGGGCAATTTCGTCATTTTTTCCAATGGTGTCGGAATGGGCTCAAATTTAACAGGCTGATCGGGAACAAAAACCGCTCCGGGGGGGCAATTTCGTCATTTTTCGCGACTGTGTCAATATTGGCTAAAATTTGACCGGTTGTTCAGACGCAAAAACCGCGCCAGGGGCAATTTAGTCATTTTTCACTACTGTGTCGGAATTGGCTAAAATTTGACTGGTTGATCGGAAACAAAAATCGCGTCGGGGTCAATTTCGTCATTTTTCACGCCTGTGTCAATATGGGCTGAAATTTGGCAGGTTGATCGGAAATAAAAATCGCGCCAGGAGCAATTTCGTCATCTTTCGCGACTGGGTCGGAATTGACTAAAATTTGACTGGTTGATCAGAACCAAAAACCTTGCCGGGGGCAATTACATCATTTTTCGCGACTGTATCGGAATGAGTTCAAATTTGGCAGGTTGATCGGAAATAAAAATCGCCCCGGGGGCAATTTCGTCATTTTTCGCGACTGTGTCGGAATGGGCTAAAATTTGACAGGTTGATCGGAAACAAAAATCGCGCCGGCGGCAATTTCGTCATTTTTCGCGACTGTGTCGGAATGGGCTAAAATTTGACAGGTTGATCGGAAACAAAAATCGCGCCGGCGGCAATTTCGTCATTTTTCGCGACTGTTTCGGAATTGACTAAAATTTGACTGGTCGATAGGAAATGAAAATCGCGCCGAGGGCAATTTCGTCATTTTTTCCAATGGTGTCGGAATGGGCTCAAATTTAACAGGCTGATCGGGAACAAAAACCGCGCCGGGGGGGGCAATTTCGTCATTTTTCGCGACTGTGTCAATATTTGCTAAAATTTGACCGGTTGTTCAGACGTAAAAATCGCGCCAGGGGCAATTTAGTCATTTTTCACTACTATGTCGGAATTGGCTAAAATTTGACGGGTTGATTGGAAACAAAAACCGCGTCGTGGGCAATCTCGTCATTTTTCGCGACTGTGTCAATATGGGCTGAAATTTGGCAGGTTGATTGGAAAGAAAAATCGCGTCGGGGGCAATTTCGTCATTTTTCGCGACAGTGTCGGAAGGGGCTAAAGTTTGACTGGTTGATCGGAAACAAAAATCGCGCGGTGGGCAATTTCGTCATTTTTTCCAATGGTGTCGGAATGGGCTCGAATTTGATAGGCTGAACGGGAACAAAAACAGCGAGGGGGCAATTTCGTCATTTTTCGCGACTATGTCGAATTTGGCTAAAATTTGACGGCTTGATCGGAAACAAAAGCGCGCAGGGGCAATTTCGTCATTTTTCGCGACGGTGTCGGAATGGGCTGAAATTTGGCAGGTTGATCGGAAATAAAAATCACGCGTGGAGGCAATTTCGTCATTTTTGACGATAGTGTCGAAATTGGCTAAATTTTGACTGGTTGATCGGAAAGAAAAATCGCGCCGGGGGCAATTTCGTCATTTTTCGCGACAGTGTCGGAATGGGCTAAAGTTTGACTGGTTGATCGGAAAAAAAATCGCGCGGTGGGCAATTTCGTCATTTTTTCCAATGGTGTCGGAATGGGCTCGAATTTGATAGGCTGAACGGGAACAAAAACAGCGAGGGGGCAATTTCGTCATTTTTCGCGACTATGTCGAATTTGGCTAAAATTTGACAGCTTGATCGGAAACAAAAGCGCGCAGGGGCAATTTCGTCATTTTTCGCGACGGTGTCGGAATGGGCTGAAATTTGGCAGGTTGATCGGAAATAAAAATCACGCCGGAGGCAATTTCGTCATTTTTGGCGATAGTGTCGAAATTGGCTAAATTTTGACTGGTTGATCGGAAACAAAAATCGCGCCGGGGGCAATTTCGTCATTTTTCGCGACTATATCAATATGGGCTGAAATTTGACAGGTTGATCGAAAACAAAAATCGCGCCGAGGGCATTTTCGTCATTTTTCGCAACGGGTCGGAATTGACTAAAATTTGACTGGTTGATCAGAACGAAAAATTGCGCTGGGAGCAATTTCGTCATTTTTCGCGACTGTGTCCGAATGAGCTGAAATTTGGCAGGTTGATCGAAAATGAAAATCGCGCCGGGGGCAATTTCGTCATTTTTCCCGACTGTGTCGAAATTGGCTAAAATTTGACTGGTTGATCGAAAACGAAAGCCGCGCCCAGGGCAATTTCGTCATTTTTTGCGACTGTGTCGGAATGGGCTAAAATTTGACAGGTTGATTGAAAACAAAAATCACGCCGGGGGCGATTTCATCATTTTTTCCAACGTTGTCGGAATGGGCTCGAATTTGACAGGCTGATCGGGAATAAAAACTGCGAGGGGACAATTTCGTCATTTTTTGACCAGTTGATCCGAAGCAAAAATTTGACCAGTTGATCCGAAGCAAAAATCGCGCAGGGGCAATTTCGTCATTTTTCGCAACGATGTCGGAATGGGCTGAAATTTGGCAGGTTGATCGGAAATCAAAATCACGTCGGAAGCAATTTCGTTATTTTTCGCGACTGTTTCAGAATTGACTAAAATTTGACTGGTTGATCGGAAACAAAAATCGTGCCGAGGGCAATTTCGCCTTTTTCTCCAATGGGGTCGGAATTGGCTCAAATTTGACAGGCTGATCGGGAACAAAAATCGCGTCGGGGGCAATTTTGTCATTTTTCGCAACTATGTCGTAATGAGTTGAAATTTGGCAGGTTGATCGGAAATAAAAATCGCGCCGGGGGCTATTTCGTCATTTTTTATGACTGTGTCAAAATTGGCTAAATTTTGACTGGTTGATCGGAAACAAAAATCGTGCCCGGGGTAATTTCGTCATTTTTCGCGACTGTGTCGGAATGGGCAAAAATAAGACAGGTTGATCGAAAACAAAAACTGCTTTCCGGGGGCAATTTCGTCATTTTTCGCGATCGTGTCGGAATGGGCTAAAATTTGACGGTTTGATCAGAAACAAAAATCGCGCCGGGGGCAATTTCGTAATTTTTTCCAATGGGGTCGGAATGGGCTCAAATTTGACAGGCTGATCGGGAACAAAAACTGCGCCGGGTGCAATTTCGTCGTTTTTCGCGACTATGTCAATATCGGTTGAAATTTGGCAGGTTGATCGGAAATAAAAATCGGGCTAGGGGCAATTTTGCCATTTTTCGTGAATTTGTCAGAATTGGCTAAAACTTGACTGGTTGATCAGAAACAAAAACCGCGCCAGAGGCAATTTCGTCATTTTTCGCGACTGTGTCGGAATGGGCTAAAATTTGACGGGTTGATCGGAAACAAAAATCGCGCCGGGGGCAATTTCGTCATTTTTTCAATGTTGTCGGAATGGGCTCGAATTTGACAGGCTGATTGCGAACAAAAACCGCGCAGGGGCAATTTTGTAATTTTTCGCGACGGTGTCGGAATGGGCTGAAAGATGACAGGTTGATCGGAAATAAATATCACGCCGGAGGCAATTTCGTCATTTTTCGCGACTGTTTCGGAATTGACTAAAATTTGACTGGTTGATCGCAAACAAAAATCGAGCTAGGGGCAATTTCGTCATTTTTCGCGACTGTGTCGGAATTGGCTAAATTTTGACAGGTTGATCTGAACCAAAAATCGTGCCGAGGGCAAATACGTCATTTTTCGTGACTGTGTCAATATGGGCTGAAATTTAGCAGTTGATCCGAAATATAAATCGCGCCAGGGACAATTTCGTCATTTTTCGCTACTTGGTCTGAATTGACTAAATTTTGATTGGTTGATCAGAACCAAAAACCGCGCCGGGGGCAATTTCGTCATTTTTCGGGACTGTATCTGAATGAGCTGAAATTTGGCAGGTTGATCGGAAATAAAAATCGCGCCGAGGGCAATTTCGTCATTTTTCGCGACTGTGTGAAAATGGGCTTAAATTTGGCAGGTTGATCTGACCCAAAAACCATGCCGGGGGCAATTTCGTCATTTTTCGCGCCAGTGTCGAAATTGGCTAAAATTTGATAGGTTGATCGGAAACAAAAACAGGGCCGTGGGTAATTTCGTCATTTTTTCCAACGGCGTCGGAATTGGCTCAAATTTGACAGGCTGATCGGGAACAAAAATCGCGTCAGGGGCAATTTCGTCATTTTTCGCGACTGTGTCAATATGGGCAGAAATATGGCAGGTTAATCGGAAATAAAAATCGCGCCAGGAACAATTTCGTCATTTTTCGCGACTGTGTCGGAATTGGCTAAAATTTGACTGGTTGATCGGAAATTAAAATCGCGCTAGGGGCAATTTCGTCATTTTTTGCGAATGTGTCGGAATTTGCTAAATTTTGACTGGTTGATCGGAAACAAAAATCGCGTCGGGGGCAATTTCGTCATTTTTCGCGACTGTGTCAATATGGGCTGAAATTTGACAAGTTGATCGAAAACAAAAATCGCGCCGGGGGTGATTTCGTCATTTTTTCCAATGGTGTCGGAATGGGCTCAAATTTGACAGGCTGATCGGGAACAAAAATCGCGCCTTTTCGCGACTGTGTCAATATGGGCTGAAATCTGACAGGTTGATCGGAAACAAAAATCGCGCCGGGGGCAATTTCGTCATTTTTTCCAATGGTGTCGGAATGGGCTCAAATTTGAAAGGCTGATCGGGAACAAAAATCGCACCGGGGGCAATTTCGTCATTTTTCCCGACTGCGTTAATATGGGCTGAAATTTGGCAGGTTGATCGGAAATAAAAATCGCGCCAAGGACAAATACGTCATTTTTCGTGACTGCGTCGGAATTGGCTAAAATTTGACGGGTTGATTGGAAACAAAAACCGCGTCGTGGGCAATTTCGTCATTTTTCGCGACTGTGTCAATATGGGCTGAAATTTGGCAGGTTGATTGGAAATAAAAATCGCTCCAGGGGCAATTTCGTCATTTTTCGCAACTGGGTCGGAATTGACTAAAATTTGACTGGTTGATCAGAACAAAAAACCGCGCCGGGGGCAATTACGTCATTTTTCGCGACTGTATCTGAATGAGTTGAAATTTGGCAGGTTGATCGGAAATAAAAATCGCGCCAGGGGAAATATCGTCGTTTTTCGCGATTGTGTTGGAATGGGCTAAAATTTGATTGGTTGATCGGAAACAAAAATCGCGCCGGGGGCAATTTCGTCATTTTTTCCAATGGTGTCGGAATGGGCTCAAATTTCACAAGCTGATCGAGAACAACAATCGCGCTGGGGCAATTTCGTCTTTTTTCGCGACTGTGTCAATATGGGCTGAAATTTGGCAGGTTGATCGAAAATAAAAATCGCGCCAGGGGCAATTTCGTTATATTTCGTGACTGGGTCGGAATTGGCTAAAATGTGACTGGTTGATCAAAATCAAAAACCGCGTCGGGGGCAATTACATCATTTTTCGCGACTGTGTCGGAATGTGCTGAAATTTGGCAGGTTGATCGGAAATAAAAATCGAGCTGAGGGCAATTTCGTCATCTTTCGCGACTGTATCGGAATGGGCTAAAATTTGGCTGGTTGATCGGAAACAAAAATCGCTCCTGGGGCAATTTCGTCATTTTTTCCAATGCTGTCGGAATGGGCTGAAATTTGATAGGTTGATCGGGAACAAAAACCGCGTCGGGGGCAATTTCGTCATTTTTCGCGACTGTGTCAATATGGGCTGAAATTTGATAGGTTGATCGGAAACAAAAATCGCGCCGGGGGCAATTTCGTCACTTTTTCCAATGGTGTCAGAATGGGATCAAATTTGAAAGGCTGATCGAAAACAAAAATCGCGTCGGGGGCAATTTCGTCATTTTTCTCGACTGTGTCAATATGGGCTGAAATTTGACAGGTTGATCGGAAACAAAAATCGCGCCGGGGACAATTTCTTCATTTTTTCCAATGGTGTCGGAATGAGCTCAAATTTGACAGGCTGATCGGGATTGAAAATCGCGCCAGGGGGCAATTTCGTCATTTTTCGCGACTGTGTCAATATGGGCTGAAATTTGGCAGGTTAATCGGAAATAAAAATCGCGCCAGGAACAATTTCGTCATTTTTCGCGACTATGTCGGAATTGGCTAAAATTCGACTGGTGATCGGAAACAAAAACCGTGCTAGGGGCAATTTCGTCATTTTTCGCGGATGTGTCGGAATTGGCTAAATTTTGACTGGTTTATCGGAAACAAAAATCGCGTCGGGGGCAATTTCATCATTTTTCGCGACTGTGTCAATATGGGCTGAAATTTGACAGGTTGATCGGAAACAAAAATCGCGCCGGGGGCAATTTCGTCATTTTTCGCGACTGTGTCAATATGGGCTGAAATTTGACAGGTTGATCGGAAACAAAAATCGCGCCGGGGGCAATTTCGTCATTTTTCGCGACTTTGTCGAAATTGGCTATAATTTGACTGGTTGATCAGAACTAAAAATCGCGCCGGGGGCAATTACGTTATTTTTCGCGACTGTGTCGGAATGAGCCAAAATTTGGCTGGTTGATTGGAAATAAAAATCGTGCAGGGGGCAATTTGTCATTTTTCGCGACTGTGTCAATATGGGCTGAAATTTGGCCGGTTGATCAGAAATAAAAATCGATCTAGGGGCAATTTCGTCATTTTTCGCAACTGGGTCGGAGTTGACTAAAATTTGACTGGTTGATCAGAACAAAAAACCGCGCCGGGGTCAATTAGGTCATTTTTCGCGACTGTATCGGAATGAGTTGAAATTTGGCAGGTTGATCGGAAATAAAAATCGCGCCGTGGGCAATTTCGTCGTTTTTCGCGACTTTGTCGGAATGGGCTAAAATTTGACCGGTTGATCGGAAACAAAAATCGCGCCGGGGACAATTTCGTCTTTTTTCGCGACTGTGCCAATATGGGCCGAAATTTGGCGGGTTTATCGGAAATAAAAATCGCGCCAGGGGCAATTACGTCATATTTCGCGACTGGGTCGGAATTGGCTAAAATGTGACTAGTTGATCAAAACCAAAAACCACGCCGGGGGCAATTACGTCATTTTTCGCGACTGTGTCGGAATGTGCTGAAATTTGGCAGGTTCATCGGAAATAAAAATCGAGCCGAGGGCAATTTCGTCATCTTTCGCGACTGTATCGGAATGGGCTAAAATTTGACTGGTTGATCGGAAACAAAAATCGCTCCGAGGGCAATTTCGTCATTTTTTCCAATGCCGTCGGAATAGGCTGAAATTTGATAGGCTGATCGGGAACAAAAATCGCTTCGGGGGCGATTTCGTCATTTTTCGCGACTGTGTCAATATGGGCTGAAATTTGATAGGTTGATCGGAAACAAAAATCGCGCCGGGGGCAATT
>NW_019257710.1:0-1102 GCF_002742605.1 Olea europaea var. sylvestris
ATAACCCGTTTGTAATTTTAAGTGGGTTTTATTTGTTTGTTTATTATTTAAAAAAGAAAAAAAGAAAAAAAAAGAATAGAAAAAAAGTGAAAAAAGGAATTTTCTGAAATTATTCAGCAAGTGATCTTTTAATTATGTTGATTGACAGCTTCGCCACCATAGCCTGTGCCAATTTGAAAATTGCGATTGGAGCATTGTTTAACTTTTGTAAGTCCCATGAGGTAACAATTTTATTATATTGAATATTTGCTTTTATTTTAGTGTTCTGGCTTGTCAATTAAAAAAAATAAAAATAAAAATGATATGGCGTGAATATCAAACGTTAGGAGTTCACTTGTTGACAAATGGAGGAAAACTTCTTCAGTTTTCATTGTCTTTTAATGAACTCCTATTGTTACTTGAACACATCGAGTTGCTTTCACGAGTGGACCAATTACCTTATGTTTCCATGCTTACATCTATAAATACAATTAGCACGGCATTGGTTTCAAATAGGTATTAAGACATCCTAAATTTGCTATACGAGTTGCAGTCGTTTCTTGTCTTGGTGAAATATTCCGCATTATGGCACCCGATCCCCCCTTTTGTGATGAAATAATGCAAGACATCTTTCCCTTGATAGTATCATCATTTGCATATCTCTCGAGCACATCTATCAATTTGTATGCTACGGCAGTTAGGATACTGGAACAATGGTTAATGCAAAATACTGCCTTATCATATTGGACCTAGATTGTGAACGTACGATAATTGGCATGTTTCAACATTTTTTTGTAGCTCTAAAAGGAAATCATTGAGGGAATATTGTCATATCCATAGAGATTATCATGACTTTTACATTGGAAGAAAGTGACAATATTTTTCTGAACTTGATTATCCTTCTTTTGGATAGTGTTTAAGATAAACTCAAAGATGTTTCTCCTATTGCATTTAGTGTGATGGAAATACTTTTTGAAAAGTGTGCTGACATAATCAAACCTTACTTGTCATGAGCTATAAAATCTTTAGGAGTTTGTTTAGATGATTATAGTGCAATTTTTTCCTCCATTTTCACAAAAGTCGAAAGTTGTGAACAGTATATCGTTTCCTCTATTTTGACCAC
>NW_019257711.1:0-1102 GCF_002742605.1 Olea europaea var. sylvestris
GCCGACTCTCCAAGCATTCCAAATATCCAAGTGCTCCTTCTTTCGAAAAATCGCTAAAATCCCTCATACGTCACGACGAAGTTTTAAGTTCAATCCAAAACGGTCGCTACATTTCCAAAAAGTAGTATGGGCCCGAAACAGACACCGTGTGCAAAAGTTGCGCTGAATTCTTCGTACGCCGACTCTTCAAGCGTTCCAAATATGCAAGTGCACATTCTTTCGAAAAATGGCTGGAATCCCTCATACGTCACGACAAAGTCTTATGTTCAATCCAAAAGGGTCGCTACATTTCCAAAAAGTACTTACGGGGCCGAAACGGACACCGTGGACAAAAGTTACTCTCAATTCTTCGTACGTCGACTCTCCAAGCATTCCAAATATGCAAGTACTCATTCTTTCGAAAAATGGCCGAAATCCCTCATACGTCACGACGAAGTTGTGAGTTCAATCCAAAACGGTCGCTACATTTCCAAAAAGTACTTATGGGCCCGAAACGGACACCGTGTGCAAAAGTTACACTGAATTCTTCGTACGCCGACTCTCCAAGCGTTCCAAATATGCAAGTGCTCATTCTTTCGAGAAATGGCCGAAATCTCTCATACGTCAAGATGAAGTTGTGAGTTCAATCCAAAATGCCCGCTACATTTCCAAAAAGTAATTATGGGCTCGAAACGGACACCGTGTGCAAAAGTTACGCTGAATTCTTCGTACGCCGACTCTCCAAGCGTTCTAAATATGCAAGGGCTCAATCTTTTGAAAAATCGCTAAAATCCCTCATACGTCACGACGAAGTGGTTAATTCAATCCAAAACGTTCGCTACATTTCCAAAAAGTACTTATGGGCCCAAAACGGACACCGTGTGCAAAAGTTACGCTGAATTCTTCGTACGCCGACTCTCCAAGCGTTCCAAATATGCAAGTGCTCATTCTTTCGAGAAATGGCCGAAATCTCTCATACGTCATGACGAAGTTGTGAGTTCAATCCAAAATGGTCGCTACATTTCCAAAACGTACTTATTGGCCCGAAACGGACACCGTGAGCAAAAGTTAGGCAGAATTCTTCGTACGCCGACTCTCCAAGCGTTCCAAATATGCAAGTGCT
>NW_019257712.1:0-1102 GCF_002742605.1 Olea europaea var. sylvestris
ACTCTTGATCAGGATATAGAGAACCCTGAGGACACTCCAACTCAGCGTAAATCAAAAAGGATCATTCGACCTCCCAGAAGGTATGAATTCACGATTACTAATCAAGTGTTATTAATCGAGGATGATGAACCTACAAATTACGCAGAAGTAAAATCAAGTGTTGATTCGAAGAGATGGCAAGATGCCATGGAATCCGAAATGGACTCAATGTATGAGAACAAGGTTTGGACCTTGGTCGACCTTCCAGGTGGGATAAAACCGATAGGTTGTAAATGGGTTTACAAGAAAAAGGTCAATGTGGATGGAAACGTCCACACATACAAAGCAAGGCTAGTAGCGAAGGGTTACACACAAAGACAAGGTATTGACTTTGATGAAACTTTTTCGCCTGTAGCCATGCTGAAGTCCATTCAAATTTTGCTTGCAATAGCTGCATACCATGATTATGAGATATGGCAAATGGATGTCAAAACTGCTTTCCTTAATGGAAACCTGCAAGAGGAGGTGTACATGACACAGCCTGAAGGTTTTGAATCCAAAGGAGCCAACAAAGTATGCAAGCTAAATCGATCCATTTATGGATTAAAGCAAGCCTCTAGGAGTTGGAATCTTCGTTTTGATGAAACAATCAAAAGGTTTGATTTTATCAGAAATGAAGATGAACCGTGTGTTTATAAGAAAACAAGTGGGAGCGCAGTCGTGTTCCTGATATTATATGTCGATGACATATTATTAATGGGAAACGACATCCCAATCTCCAATCGACAAGATTATGGTTGTCAAAGAATTTCTCCATGAAAGATTTGGGAGAAGCAGCGTATATCTTGGGAATTAAGATCTATAGAGATAGATCTAAAAGATTGCTAGGCTTATCCCAATCTTCGTACATAGATAAAATCTTGAGAAGATTTAATATGGAAGAGTCCAAAAGAGGATTATGCCCCACGTCACATGGGATTTACCTTTCAAGAGATATGTGTCCTAAAACACAGGATGAAAGAAGTCGCATGGACAAGATCCCTTATGCTTCGGCGATAGGATCTATCATGTATGCGATGCTATGTACGAGACCAGATGTTTCATATGCTCTAAGTGTTACGAG
>NW_019257713.1:0-1102 GCF_002742605.1 Olea europaea var. sylvestris
TGCAAAAGTTACGCTCAATTCTTTGTCCGCCGACTCTCCAAGCGTTCTAAATATACAAGTGCTCATTCTTTTGAAAAATGGCCGAAATCTCTCGTACGTCACGATAAAGTTGTGTTTAATCCGAAACGGTCGCTACATTTCCAAAAAGTACTTATGGGCCCAAAACGGACACCGTGTGC
The DNA here is from genome assembly GCF_002742605.1 of Olea europaea var. sylvestris. NCBI lineage: Eukaryota > Viridiplantae > Streptophyta > Magnoliopsida > Lamiales > Oleaceae > Olea > Olea europaea. The sequence continues at coordinate 180 of NW_019257713.1, forward strand.
AAAAGTTACGCTCAATTCTTCGTCCCCCGACTCTCCAAGCGGTCTAAATATAAAAGTGCTCATTCTTTCGAAAAATCATCAAAATCCCTCGTACGTCATGACAAAGTGGTGAGTTCAATCCAAAACGGCCGCTACATTTCCGAAAAGTTCTTATCGGCCCAAAACGGACGCCGTGTGCAAAAGTTACGCTCAATTCTTCGTCAGTCGACTCTACAAGCGTTCTAAATATACAAGCGCTCATTCTTTCGAAAAATAACCAAAGTCCCTCGTACGTCATGACGAAGTTGTGAGTTCAATTCAAAACGGTCGCTATACTTCCAAAAAGTACTTATGGGCCTAAAACAGACACAGAGTGCAAAAGTTACGCTCAATTCTTCGTCCGCCGACTCTCCAAGCGTTCTAAATATACAAGAACTCATTCTTTTGAAAAATTACCAAAATCCCTCGTACGTCACGACGAAGTTGTGAATTCAATCCAAAACGGTCGCTACATTTCCAAAAAGTACTTATGGGTCCAAAACGGACACCGTGTGCAAAAGTTATGCTCAATTCTTCGCACGTCGACAATCCAAGCGTTCCAAATATGCAAGTGCTCATTCCTTCGAAAAATGGCCGAAATCTCTCTTACGTCAAGATGAAGTGGTGAGTTTAATCCAAAACGGTCGCTACATTTCCAAAAAGTTCTTGTGGGCCGAAAAGGACACCGTGTGCAAAAGTTACGCTCAATTCTTCGTCCGCAAACTCTCCAAGCGTCCTAAATATGCAAGTGCTCATTCTTTCGAAAAATGGCCAAAATCCCTCGTACATCACGATGAAGTTGTGTGTTCTATCCAAAACGAACGATACATTTCCAAAAAGTACTTATGGGCCCAAAACGGACACCGTGTGCAAAAGTTACGCTCAATTCTTCGTACGTCGACAAT
>NW_019257714.1:0-1102 GCF_002742605.1 Olea europaea var. sylvestris
AACACTAAGATCTTCAAATACCTTGCAAGTTGCATTATACAAATCTATCAAGCTCTTTATAGAGTCATAATAAGAAATCCAACAAGTTGCTCCTGATCATTGTAAATTACCCACTTAATTTGCTCCACTTCCTAACTCACGCTCCCCAATAGCTAACATATGCTCAATTTCATTCCTTTGAGCAGATTGTAACTCTGTAATGCGTTTAGGGGAAGAAGTGATAATGTTGATAATATTTTCTAGATGAGAAAAGAACTCCCAAATAACATCAACTTCTTTAGTTGCATAAACCAATACCAACTGTAATTGATGAGCAAAAGAGTGGACATAATAAGCATACGGACAATCTCTAAGAAATAATGCCTGAAGTCCATTCCAAGTGCCCCGCATATTACTAGCACCATCATATCCTTGGCCTTTCATTTTTGCCACTTGAAGTTCATGTTGAGCAAAAATATTTGAAATCCCATTTTTAAGACTTGATGTTGTAGTGTAACTGACGCTTTTGATGTCAAAATAGCGTTCCGTCAAAATACCCTAACCATTCACCAACCTCAAAACAATGGTCATTTGTTCTCTCTTAAATACATCTTGTGCTTCATCAACAAGAATACAAAAGTATCCATCCCCAATTTCTATACGAATCATCCTTCTTACTCTATTTGCCATTATGTGTAAGATTTCTTTTTGAATACTCGGAGCAATGTATTGGGCATTTTTTGGAGCACTTTTCATCGCAAGTTTATCAATTTCTATATTCATTTCTGCCAAAATTTTTATCATTTCAAGAAAATTTCCACGATTCAATGAAGATTCAGATTCATCATGACCCCTAAAGGAACAACTTTGAAATGCTAGTCATCAAGCACTTCGAATTGAATTCTTTAAACATAAACGACGTTTCTCAACTTCTTCATTCGATATGGTATGCATCACTTTATCAATATGTTGAGACGGTTTCATTAAATCTCCAGCTCTTCTCTCACACATATTATGATCCGATGATCGCAAATGAGTAAAAAACACACATTTTGATCCATCATTAACCCTTTTCCATTGGTTATATCCAGAAGTTACCAATGCCGAATAATTGGACGAATTA
>NW_019257715.1:0-1102 GCF_002742605.1 Olea europaea var. sylvestris
TGAGCGTAACTTTTGCACACGGTGTCCGTTTTGGGCCCATAAGTACTTTTTGGAAATGTAGCGACCCTTTTTGGATTGAAGTCACCACTTCGTCGTGACGTATGAGGGATTTCGGCCATTTTTGGAAAGAACGAGCACTTGCATATATGGAACGCTTGGAGTGTTGGCGTAAGAAGAATTGAGCGTAACTTTTGGACACGATGTCCGTTTTGGGCCCATAAGTACTTTTTGGAAATGTAGCGACCCTTTTGGATTGAACTCAAGACTTCGTCGTGACGTATGCGAGATTCTGGCCATTTTTCGAAAGAACAAGCACTTGCATATTTGGAATGCTTGGAGAGTCGGCGTAGCAAGAATTGAGCGTAACTTTTGCACACGGTGTCCGTTTTGGGCCCATAAGTACTTTTTGGAAATGTAGCGACCCTTTTGGATTGAACTCACCACTTCGTCGTGACGTATGAGGGATTTCGGCCATTTTCCAAAGGAACGAGCACTTGTATATTTGGAACGCTTGGAGAGTCGGCGTAAGAAGAATTGAGCGTAACTTTTGCACACGGTGTTCGTTTTGGACCCATAAGTACTTTTTGGAAATGTAGCGACCCTTTTGGAGTGAACTCACGACTTCGTCGTTACGTATGCAGGATTTCGGCCATTTTTCGAAAGAACGAGCACTTGCATATTTGGAACGCTTGGAGAGTCGGCGTAACAAGAATTGAGCGTAATTTTTGCACACGGTGTCCGTTTTGGGCCCATAAGTACTTTTTGGAAATGTAGCGACCCTTTTGGATTGAACTCACGACTTCGTCGTTACGTATGCAGGATTTCGGCCATTTTTTGAAAGAACGAGCACTTGCATATTTGGAACGCTTGGAGAGTCGGCGTAACAAGAATTGAGCGTAACTTTTGCACACGGTGTCCGTTTTGGGCCCATAAGTACTTTTTGGAAATGTAGCGACCCTTTTGGATTGAACTCACGACTTTGTCGTGACGTATGCGGGATTTCGGCCATTTTTCGAAAGAAGAGCACTTGCATATTTGGAACGCTTGGAGAGTCGGCGTAACAAGAATTGAGCGTAACTTTTGCACACGGTGTCCGTTTTGG
>NW_019257716.1:0-1102 GCF_002742605.1 Olea europaea var. sylvestris
TTTTTTTTTCCATCTTTTAAAAAAATTTCCATCAAAGTTTTCCGGTTTAGCACTATTAGTATCTTCACGAGATGTCATTCTTACACTATGAATTACTAAAACGAAGAAAAGTAACCGTTGATATATAAATTTGTAATGAATATTGAAGTTTCAAATACAATAATCATAAGATTATATTAATAGTGCACCTTTTAGGCAATAAAATGAGTATTCATAGCATTTTCAGAATTGTAACTTGCGTGTCTAAGATTTAAATTATTTGTGATATTAACTTGTGAAAGCAATTAAAAATTACTTATTTAATAATGCAAAATAAAATTCTAGTAAACATAGCAAACAAGTAAATAACAATCCACGAATTATTATTACACAAACCACCTACACGACTTTAGATTGTTATGAATAACGTGATTTGTGTAATGAACTATCAATTATAAACATAAATAAATAAAATAAATGTGAGAATACAGTTAGAAAAGTTGGCCTAAGAGAGTCGCGATAAATGTTGTCCTAAAATCATGTGGCCTTCTCTTCATACGGGTACTTTCGACACTGCACGATTCCAAGATAAAACCCTTTTAGCTCGCAGTTGATTCTTCTTTTATGGACACGTCCACATGGAGAAAAAGAACAAGCCCTTATAAATTGTCAAAATTTATAGAAGAAGATAATATAATATGACTAGAGAATAATATGAAAAGACTAGAAAATATTTTTCAAGTGTTTGATTTGTTGCATTTAAAATAATGGATAATCCACCTCCTTTTATAATAGAAAAATTCAACTCCCTCATAATGAAAATTAATCAAGTTCAACATAAGTTACAAATATAATAATGATTGCATTGAATCAAAAAATTAAAAACAAAAACTGAAAAATTAAAAAATGAAAACTGAAACTTGAAAATTAAAATAAAAACTGAAATTTTAATATTCAATTTGAAAGCTTTATAACTTATTTTCGACATAACATTCAACCAAAATTAAATAACCAAACGAATGATGTCAACGGAGCAAAAATCATCACATATCTATTTGTGTTATACACAGTATGGAAAATAACATCATCCAAAAAGCCATATGCTCGTCTCGGGCAAGAATCA
>NW_019257717.1:0-1102 GCF_002742605.1 Olea europaea var. sylvestris
TCCTCTTCTAACTCTTGGTCTTGACTATTTTCAGCCATAGTCTCATATGTCCGTTTAGAAGAGCTTGCTTCCTCTTTAGACTTATATGGGAATACATGTTCAAAGAATGAAGCGTTTCTTGATTCCATTATCGTGTTTTTGTGTATCACTGGGATTTTAGAATCATACACAAGAAATCGATAAGCATTACTATTATGTGCATGGCCAATGAAGATGCAATCTACAGTTTTTGGGCCTATCTTTACCTTCTTTGGTGTTGGGATAACCACTTTAGCAAGACACCCCCACACTCGTAAGTATTTATAGGAAAACTTTCTTCCTTTCCATAATTCATAAGGAGCCTTTTCCATTTTCTTTCTGGGCACCTTATTTAAAAGGTAATTTGCTGATAACACAGCTTCCCCCCACATGTTCTGAGGTAACCTAGAACTTACTAGCATTACATTCATCATTTCCTTTAACGTACGATTTTTACGTTCAGCAACACCATTTTGTTGTGGTGAGTAAGGTACAGTGGTTACATGTATGATTCCGTGTTGTGCACAGAATTCAGCAAACGATGCTTCATACTCACCACCTCGATCGTTTCTCAACACCTTAACTTTCTTATTGAATTGCGTTTCAACTTCATTCTTATAGAGAATAAATTTCTCTATAGCTTCATCCTTACTTTTGAGCAAATACACATAACAATATTTAGTGCTATCGTCGACAAAAGTAATGAAATACTTGTTGCCGTCTCTTGTTTGTACAAATTTTAAATTACATATGTCACTGTGATTAAATCAAGTGGTTCTGTGTTTCGTTCGATTAATTTAAAGGATGACCTTGTCAATTTTGCCTCAACACAAATTTCACACTTATGTTTGGAATCAATGTGGAACTCAGGTATACAATTCAAGTTAGTTAGTCTACTTAAAGTATCATAGTTAACATGTCCTAGTCTACCATGTCATAGATTGAAAGACTCAAGCAAGTAAGTAGAAGAGTTTACTTTATTCATTTTTGGTTTAACAACAATTACATTCAATTTGAACATACCGTCGGAAACATAACCTTTTCTGACAAACATTCTACTCTTAAACAAAATAACTTTGCCTGA
>NW_019257718.1:0-1102 GCF_002742605.1 Olea europaea var. sylvestris
TGTGAACACATTTAAATTTACTCGGGGTGGCGAACTGGAGAAGGCCGCCACTCCTCAAACTTAGTCGGAGAAGCTCGAATACCTGAGTCATAAAAAATATAACAATAATGAGAAATATTGGCTTAAATGTATATATAAAAATCATAATGCAATTAATTAAATTATAGTAAACTTATTACTGACCATACTGTATTCCAATTTCTTGCCCTATTTGATATTTTTGTTGAATGTAGAATTTTTCTATGCAGGCGTTCACGGATTGTTGAATCTAACTGCACACACCACGAAAAAAGTAGAAGATTATGTTAACATATTAAACATTAGAACTGGTTTCCTATTTTGTTTCTTTAACAACACAAATACTTGTTGTAAGGAATTTTAAATGATCGTGTGGTCTTCTATGTGTAAATTGTTGTGTATTAGATTAAAGGCTATCGAATTCGGTTAATCCCGTTTAATGTGATTTAATAAGGCTTCGATTTTGTGCCGTTATGCATCCAATTAAAGTGTGAGTTTATATATGTGTAGAGAGCGGGCCCAAGTTCTTAATTCTATGATGGGCCAAATTAGGTCAAAGGGTATCGTTATATAAATACGGTTATAGTCCTCAGATCACACGTATGTATTGTTCATTCTCTTCTACATCCCATCACAAAGAGAAAAGCAGACTGCGTGTAGATTTGGAAGATTAAACCGCGAGATTCGTCTATTGCAATTAACCGTGTCTGATTCAGATATGCTTTCGCTATAATTCTTAAATTTCTTGATGATCCAATATGAAAATCCGGTGATTTAAAGTAATAAATTATCCTACAAGTGGTATCAGAGCCTTAACATGTTGAATAATTGAGAATTGAATAACTTATTTGGTTTTTGCAATAATCTTTTAAGTTTTCAGATTTGACAATTTGTGGATTTATATTTTTGTTGAATTTGAGAACTTTTGCGGTATATTTTTCATTATTTCCTTTTAAAATTTTGGATTGAAGTTTAAGAAAATATCATATTATGATTTTCGAGGAATTGTAGGTTTTAAATATAAAAAAATTAAAGTTTTTTTTAGGTTTAAGATTTATAATAAAAAAAGGGTTTCAAGCAGCAG
>NW_019257719.1:0-1102 GCF_002742605.1 Olea europaea var. sylvestris
GTTGCGATGGTGTCGGAATGGGCAAAAATTTGACAGGTTGATAGGAAATGAAAATCGCGCCAATGACATTTTCGCCATTTTTCACGACGGTGTCAGATTGGGCTGAAATTTGGTAGGTTGATTGGAAAAAAAATCGCGCTAGGGGCAATTTCATCATTTGACGCGAAGGTGTCGGAATCGGCTGAAATTTGACAGGTTGATCTGAAACAAAAATCGCGCCAGGGACAATGTCGTCATTTTTCGCAATGGTGTCGGAATGGGGTGAAATTTGACGGGTTGATCGAAACAGAAATCGTGCCAGGGGCAATTTCGTCATTTGTCGCGACGATGTCTGAATGGGCTGAAATTTGGCGGGTTGATCGGAAACAAAAATCGCGCCAGGGGTAATTTCGTCATTTGTCACGATGGTGTCGGAATGGATTGAAATTTTGCAGGTTGATCGGAAACAAAAATCGCGCCAGGGGCTATTTCGTCATTTGTAGCGACCGTGTCGGAATGGGCTGAAATTCGACAGGTTGATAGGAAACAAAAATCGCGCCAGGGGTAATTTCGTCATTTGTCGCGATGGTGTCGGAATGGATTGAAATTTTGCAGGTTGATCAGAAAAAAAATCGCGCCAGGGGCAATTTCATTATTTGTAGCGACGTTGTCGGAATGGGCTGAAATTTAACAGGTTGATCGGAAACAAAAATCGCGCCAGGGGTAATTTCGTCATTTCTCGCGACGGTGTCGGAATGGATTTAAATTTGGTAGGTTAATCGGAAAGAAAAATCGCGCTAGGGGTAATTTCGTCATTTGTAGTGACGGTCTTCGAATGGGCTGAATTTGACAGGTTGATCGGAAACAAAAATCGCGCCAGGGGAAATTTCGTCATTTATCGCGACGGTGTGGGAATGGGCTGAAATTTGACAGGTTGATCGGAAACAAAAATAGCGCCGGGGGCAATTTCGTCATTTTTCGCGACGGTGTCGGATTGGGTTGAAATTTGACAGGTTGATCGGAAACAAAAATCTCGCCAAGGGTAATTTCGTCATTTGTCGCGATGGTGTCGGAATGGATTGAAATTTTGCAGGTTGATCAGAAACAAAAGTCGCGCCAGGGG
>NW_019257720.1:0-13414 GCF_002742605.1 Olea europaea var. sylvestris
GAGTTTGCGACATGTACACATTTGGGGATGTTCGTCTAAAGTAAGAGTCTATAATCCACAAGAAAAGAAGTTGGACCCAAGGACCATAAGTGGGTATTTCGTGGGATATGCCAAAAGGTCTAAGGAATACTGATTTTATTGTCCATCTCATAGCATTAGGTTTGTGGAATCAAAAAATGTAAAATTTCTTGAGAATGACTTGATTAGTGGGAGTGATCAATCCCGGGGCATTTGTCCTGAGAAAGATCATTCAAATGCTCAGTGTGCCACTTCAAGCAATAGACTAATTATCGTTAACAATACACCTCGAGTACAAATGCATATCAAAGGATCAGTCCATGAAGTTCTCCAAGCTATTGAGCCTAATCCAGTAAATGCTGAAGGTCAACGGATGCCTGAAGCTATTGAACAGCCTACTGAACAAAATGATCCTGCTCGGGAGAATATTGATGCAGCATTAAGAAGATCTACTAGAGTAAGGAAATCGGGGATTCCTAGTGACTCTGTTGTGTATCTACAAGAGTCTGACTACAGTTTTGGAGCCAAGAATGATCCTGAAACGTTTTCACAGGCCATAAGTTCTAAGGATTCAAACTTATGGTACAATGCTATGAAAAATGAGATGGATTCGATAGCATCTAACAAAGTCTGGGATCTCGTCAAGTTGCCTGATGGTGTAAAAGCCATTGAATGTAAATGGGTTTTCAAAACAAATAAAGACTCACTAGCCAACATTGAGAGACATAAAGCAAGACTCGTTGCCAAAGGATTCACTCAAGGGGAATGAATCGATTACACAGAGACATTCTCTTCTGTATCTAAGAAAGATTTCCTTCGAGTAATTATGGCATTGGTTGCCCATTTTGATTTAGACTTGTACCAAATGGATGTGAAAATGGCCTTCCTTGCTAATCTAGAGGAAGAGGTTTACATGAAACAACCTGAAGGATTCTCCTCTATTGGTGGTGAGCACCTGGTCTTAAGCTTAATAAATCCATATATGGATTGAAACAAGCTTCCTGTCAATGGTACTTGAAATTCCATGAAGTCGTCACTTCATTTGGTTTTGAAGAGAACGTCATGGACCATTGTATATACCAGAAGTCAGTGGGAGCAAAATTTGTTTCCTTGTTCTATATGTAGATAATATTTAACTTACAACCAATGATAAGGGTTTACTACATGAGGTGAAATAATTTCTCTCAAAGAACTTTGATATGAAGGATATGGGTAAGGCATCTTATGTCATTGGCATTAAGATCTATAGGGAAAGATCTCAAGGCATTTTAGGTTTGCCTCAAGAGACCTATATTAACAAAGTTCTAGAGATATTTTGGATGAAGGATTGTTCGCCAAGTGTAGCACCCATTGTGAAGGGTGATAGGTTTATCCTAATTCAATGTCCCAAAAATGAGCTCGAGCAGGAACAAATGAAAAATATTTCATATGCTTCAACCATTGGAAACATAACGTATGCTCAGGTCTGTACCAGACCTGATATTGCATTTACTATTGGAATGCTAGGGAGATATCAGAGTAATCTCGGTGTGGACCACTGGCGAGCTACAAAGAAAGTGATGAGGTACATTCAAGGGACCAAAGATTATATGCTTATGTACAGACGAACTGATAATCTGGAAGTGGTTGGCTACTCGGATGCAGACTTCGCTGGCTGTGTTGATTCACAAAAATTAACATCTGGTTACATTTTCATGCTTGCCGGTGGAGCTGTATCTTGGAGGAGTGCAAAGTAGACCTTGACTGCTACTTCCACTATGGAGGTNGGTTACATTTTCATGCTTGCCGGTGGAGCTGTATCTTGGAGGAGTGCAAAGTAGACCTTGACTGCTACTTCCACTATGGAGGTTGAGTTCGTATCTTGTTTTGAGGCTGCCTCACATGGTGTATGGTTGAAGAGTTTCATGCCTGGGCTTAAAATAATTGATTCAGTTTCTAGGCCATTGAGATTGTACTATGACAACTCAGCTGCTGTGTTTATGGCTAAGAACAACAAGAGTGGTAGTTGAAGTAAGCATATCGACATTAAATACTTAGCCATTAGAGAACGTGTTAAGGAGAAGAAAGTGGTCATTGAGCACGTTAGCACTAAGTTGATGATTGCTGATCCTTTGACTAAAGGTATGCCACTGAAGAATTTTAAGGATCATGTAGCGAGAATGAGACTTGGTTCCGTGATGTAATTTTATTGTAGGTACGTTTGATGTTTTAATGAAAATTCTTATTTAGTTGATGTTTCTCACTCGTTTTGTGCACAAAATGTATATTCATTTACCTTGAGAAATATCATTAAGTTTGGACCTTGAATAAATATAGGGTTTATTCATTATGTTATATGGGCGGGTGTTTAAAAGACATGATGCATTGTGATACATGGAAGATAATACTGGCTTTAGAGGACCTATTGCTACGATTCATGTATTATGTTTCTTATTATGATGAATGATGGTATATATGGACCAAGTGGGATAATGTTGGATTATAACCGACTTAAGAGTGGTCCACATATCCCATGTCTCATGACTTCAGCAGTTGACCCAACGTTTAAAATCACGTTTGGTAACCACCCATAATTTGAGGATGTGCGTAATCGCTCTGTGATGGGAAGAGCATTTTAAAGGTGTTGAAATCCATTCAGAAGGTCCCTAAACTCATTTCCACGTTTAGTCTACATACACCATCTAAGCAGTGAGAAAGAGGGCTTAGAAGAGCCTTAACCCGAAGTTAAACACCACCTACAAGCTTGAGTGAGTGCATCAAGAACGACAATGGTGGGAGGTACGTTTTCGATCCAATTTATTCTGCATTCATCTAAATGTTATTTTGTTGATCGCTTAAAGAGAACTTACACTCAAAGTTTACTAATGATTAAAGCAATTTGCAAGTCTTTAGCTTGCTTATCTGGGTGACGGGAGAATTAAAGGTGCATGAAGGAAGAGCACTCCAGGCTTTCCAGAATATTAGCCCCGGGAGATTGCAGTCACAGATGCTGCACCTGCAAGTTCAACACACGTTGTACCAGATGCACAGGGTTCGGACCTATCTCAAAGTCAAACTGAAGCAATCGATGCTTCAGCACCTGATGCTTCCCACAAACGTGATGGTGATCCTCAGATGCCCGATGCTAAGAAGACAAAGAAGCACTGATGTTTTCTGGTTCTGCCTTTCTGAACTTTAATTTGTAGTGAGTGATGAATTTTAGTCTTCAGTTTGATGAATCTCTTTGTGTTGTTGCCGAAAATTTTTCTGCATGTTGTTAGGTTTAGATTCATTACATAATACTATGTGTAACATTGTGTTTTTAATAATGAGAACTGACTAAGGGGAAGTAGTTCATGCGCATGATTTGATCAATAAGTTAACGCATTCTCATAAACATGACTTTAAAATCTAAAATTGGTTTCTGAAATTAAGCTAAGCCAAGGGGAGATTGTTGGAAAAATATACATATTTTTTTTATCGTCTTACATAATGTATGGTTTACTTTTAAAATGTCAAATAAATTGCCAAAAATATGAAAAAGACTACAGGTAATAACAGTTGTGAGTCCTAACTTACTGGATGATAAGTATATTTAAAGCTTTGAAAAACAAGAATGTTATTAAGTAGAGGTCATAACAAGTTATCTTACATAATTATTGGGGGCTTTACATAAGTAAAGGAAGACTACAAAAATGGAATTTAAAGCTTTGAAAAATTCATTTAAGCTTGGTGACCTAACAGCCACGCATTTTGCCTTCTTCCAACTAGTTCTTACAATCTCATGCTTCATAGAAAACTTTCACCGATCATCTTCTTCAATGTATATGAAGAAAACAAAAATCGTGTGCTGATGTACAATCGTATTGATTGTTCAATCTGTTTGTCCTTGGTGTGAGTTAAGAATGATAATTCTTGATCAAATGGTGGTTATGACCAAGTATAATAGTGAAATGATAAAGTCAAAACCAAAAGGTTTGATTCCACTTCTCTAACAAGTAAAAAAGAAGAAGATACAGGGGAGATGTTCTTAGAATTTAAAAAAAAATATATTATTTTTGTGAAATTAAAAAACCAAGACTTATGCAATTTTTATCGTTTGTTTTAGTAGATTATTTAACCAGTGGCATGGGGTCCATCAATATTTCCGTTTGGGGTCTACTACGTTACAATTGGTGTTCAAGTATTAATATGTTAGGTAACTGTTGTAATTAATTAAAACTTATAATAAAGATTCTAACAGCACATTTGCAACCAAAATTGCTTAATTTATCATAAGATATTGTGACTGCCTGATATCCACCACTTAAATTGTATAATTAAGAACAAAATTTTAATTTTCCTATGCTTTAAGATTTACAAGAATGTTGCGATAGACCCCTTTAGCAACATTCATTGAATCAATAAATGTTGTGTTTTGCGATTGGAAAAGATCATTTTTGTTGTAGTGTGTATTAGCTTGACCCCTTAAAACTATAATGAAGTGTCAACACTTTATTGAATAGACTTTAATATCATGTGATGACAGATCATGAGCGTTAATTTACTGCATGACCTAGAGAACAAAAACTTCTTTATATAGATTATTATTCATTGCTTTAGTACCTTTCATGTACTCTAGGTAAGAAACCCTAAGTAGTGGGCAAAAGTTCTTTTTTCTACCTCCATATCCTTCCTATTCTCATGTTGACAACTAGGGCTGAACAACGAAATCTTCAAACCGAACCGAAACCCTTTTTTTTGAAACCGTTGGTTTGGATCCACGTGGATCCATCAACACTTTGGTTTTGAATCGAACCAAACTACTTTGAAGTGGTTTGGTTTAGGTTTGAATTTTTGCAAATCGTTTCAAACCGCCAAACCACTTTAAAAAAAAAAACAGTTTATTTTAAATTTTATTCAACCCAAGTAAAACCAAATACATCCCAATTGAAAGGAGACCTTCATATTAGGCCCTATCCAATTAAATTCAATACCCAACTTAACAAAATACCCAATTAGATAATTACCCTACTCCAAGACTCCAGCAAACGTGGTTCTTCAACTCTTCAATTTTTCAACTTTGTAACTTCTAGGTTATTTCTCCCTCTTTCAAATTCTAACAACAAAGGTATTTGAATTTCTACTATCTATATTTTTATATATTGATTCTTTATTTTAATTCATGTTCATGTAGGGAGTGTTGTTTGTTAATTTTCTACTTATTTTCTTAATTTCTTTTTATAATCGATCTATCTGATTACTGTGAATGAGTTAGTTTCAACACAAACTCTATCAATCTAAGATTCCATCCTGCCTTGCAGCCATTCTCATCTTGTAGCTCCTTAGGATTTATTTATTTATTTTTGGAAATTGTTGTTTATTTGAGTTATGATCCCTATACAGTTTCTGGCTGAACTAATTACAGTTTCTGATCACCTATACAGTTTCTGGCTAAATTTATTTATTTATTTATTTATCTGATCACCTATATAGTTTCTGGCTGAATTAATTAACTGAATGAGGCACATCTCCATGCTAATATTGGGTCATTTCGTCTATTTGGGAATGACGATTTAGGACCAGATTGGTCAAAATGTGTATGTGTAAGCCCAAATGTATTTGAGTTATGATCATCTGTCAAGATCTGGGTGAGATATGATTTGGTTTTCATTTCACAATAGACGATTGCAGAGAAACATACTTGATTGTAAAGATATAAGTCAATGAGCTTCCCAATCGAAGTAGCATTGGTGACAACCAGTTTTTAGGTTATAATTCTGATTCTAGTTTAAATTAGCGAGAGACATTTTAAAAGGAATAATGTTTGGACCTAACATGAAGATATTTCCATCTACATTGAGTTAGATCTCACTCTTCAGCACGTGCGCATGATGTGTATATATTTTTCATTCCACCTTGTGTATATATTTTTATTAATAGTTATTCTTGTGGTAAAAAAATAAATAAATAAAAAATAAAAATAAAAAACACACTATATTCAAGCCTTTTTGGCATTTCATAATTGATTAGGAGTTTCTTTACAAACTGTTGCCGGTGGGGGGCCTACCTTGAAATCTTTTGCTGTTCATATTCTTTTGTATATTAACTTTGACGTCATGTTGAATAATATGATTTTTTTTTCGTATGTAGATAATCGGTTATGGATTCGACTTTAGAAGAGCAAAGTAATCATGAGACCAATGATAAAATTCTAGTAAAGAGTGAAAATGTGAATTTGCAACAAAGTGTGAACGGTAAGAAGAGACATAAAAGGTCCAATGTGTGGGCTCATTTTGATATAAAGAATGATGGAACTGTAGAATGCATTTATTGTGGACAGATGTATAAGCATCAATCTAAAGGTGGGACTAGTACATTTCGAAATCATATCGAGGATTTATGCAAAAAATATCCATATGACATTAAATCTCTATGGTAACTCTAGAAATGATGAGGTTTTAGAGAGTGTTAGTAGTGGTGGACAACTTGTCAAGTTTACTCAAAAAGGGGTGAGAGAACAGATTACTAAGTACTTTATATTATTTGAGTTACCTTTTCGACACGTTGAAGATGAAGGTTTTCAGTGTTATACAAGATATTTTTTTCCGACTTTTGATTTTCCTTCAAGGATGATAGTTGTTAGGGATATTTATCGTTTGTTTCTCGATGAGAAGAAGAAATTGAGAAAAGAATTGAGTAAACACCGGGTTTGTTTGACTACTGATTGTTGGACATCTACAAAATGTAAGTTACATGTGTTTGACCGCTCATTGGGTTGACGATCATTGGAGACTTAAAAAAGGAATCATAAGTTTCATCCAAGTCCCCAGCCATAAGGGTGATATGGTAGGAAAAGAATTGATATCTTGCCTTCAGGATTGGGAAATTAATAAGATTTTCTGTGTGACAGTTGATAATGCCTCATCTAATGTAGCAATAATGAAATTGAGGAGTTGTTTTCTAGAGAAGAAGAATGGTCTAGTTCTTGGGGGAGAAATGCTTCATATGAGATGTTGTGCTCACATTCTCAATCTTATAGTTTGTGATGGTTTAGAAGAAATGAGCAATGCTAATTCATCTATTCGCAATGCTGTGTGGTATGCTAGATCTTTCCCGGCACGACTAAAAAGATTTCGAGAGAGTTGCAAGGATGCAAATATTGAGTCTCGAGGTTTATTGTGTTTGGATGTATCAACTAGATGGAATTCCACCTACATGATGTTGCAGGCTTCAATAAAGTTTAAAAAAGCATTTGATGTTTTGGAAAGTGATGCAAATTATACAAAGTACTTTGATGAAGAAAGGTCTAATGGGAAAAATATAGATGGACCACCAACACATGTCGATTGGGACCAAGCAGAAGCATTTGTTGGATTCTTGAAGACTTTTTATGATATGACATTGAAAATTAGTGGCTCTTTATATATAACGTCAAACACTTTCTTTTAAGATATATGTGAAATTCATGCAGAGTTGAATGAATTTGCTAAAGAGCCAAATGGTATGATAGGATCCATGGCAGTTAGCATAAGTATTGGGGCAATCTTAAAAAGTTTAATCAATTGTTGTTCATAACAACAGTTCTTGACCCTAGATGCAAGTTGGAATTACTTAAAGTTGGGTTTGAACTTATTTATGATATACAAATTGCAAACATGTTGTTAAAAAAAGTTGAAAACACGCTTCACAGGTTATATGAATGCTATAAGGAAATGATGACTCCACCATTAGTCCCACCTAAGGATGCTACTCAACCCAGAAGCCAAAGTGCTTTACAAACTACTTTGGGAACTTCTAAACCTGTTCCCTCAATTTTTAGAGCTAGGCTTATGCAAGAAACTCAAGCAGAGAAGAATGATTTGGTGGATTATTTAAATGATCGTTGTGAAGATTTGACCAATGATGATTTTGACATATTAAATTGGTGGAAATTGAATGAAAATAAGTACAAGATTGTCTCCTAAATTGCCAAAGATGTGTTAGCCATTCAAATATATACAGTTGCTTCTGAGTCGGATTCTCAATCCTTTTAAGAGTTCATTGAGTGCAAAGATGGTTGAGGCAGTGATTTACACTAAGAATTGGTTACATAGTAACAAGGAACCTATTGTGATTCATCAATATTTGGACGAAGTAGAAGCATTGGATGATTCAGAAAAAGCTATAGAAGGTATTATCGTATTTTATCTTTCTATTCACTTTATTTTATAGTTTTTTACACCATTTAATTTTAATAAATGCATATATTTGTTATATACAGATAACGAATCATGTGTTACTACTGGAGATGTTTTGCCAATTAGTATTGATTAAGAGGTTAGAACAAATTGTTTCACTGCATTGAATTATTAGAACTGAAAAATGTTTGTTCCTAGTATTTATAATAATACTAATATTTATATTTTAACGTAATATTTAAGATTAAAATTTATGATTTAACTTGTTCGATGTACATTTTTTTTTTCTTAAACCGTGGTTTTAAACCTTACCAAACCGAAAAAGGCGGTTTGGATTGGTTTGGTTTGGAAATTGAATTGGTTTGGTTTGAAAAAATTTCAAACCGCTTTAAGTGGTTTGATTTGAAAAGTTGTCACAAACCGTCCAAACTGAACCGTGTGCACCCCTATTGACAACAAATCCCTAAGAGAAATTAAATTGATTCTCAAGATGGCACTAAGTAATAATATTATTGGTGCCATAAATTTTGTTGCTACGCTTCTTTCAATTCCAATAATTGGTACTGGAATCTGGCTTGCAACAAAATCTGGTAATTCTTGTGTCAAGATTCTACAATTCCCAGTAATCATTCTAGGCATTCTTATTTTAGTGGTTGCACTTGCTGGATTCATTGGTGGGTTTTGGAGGATTCCATGGCTGCTTATTTCCTACCTCATTGCAATGCTGGTTCTCATAATATTGCTTGCATGTTTGGTTGTTTTCGTCTATTTGGTGACTATTAGATGTTCTGGACATCTTGCTCCAAGACGGGCTTATTTAGAGTATCGTCTAGATGACTTCTCGGGGGGGCTTTGCCGGAAAGTTAGAAGTTCTTACCAGTGGGATAGAATTAGAAGTTGCCTTAGCTCTTCAAGCACGTGTGCTGAATTGAATCAGAGCTATCGTATGGCCCAATATTTCTTCAATGCCCATATCACTCCATTGCAGGTAAAAATCCACCAGTTTTTTAATCAATATCTCAATTTTTCCACTTCTTTTAGTAGTTTTTGTTTTTATCCAGTGCCAATTTAAGAAATAGGCATGAAAACATTTATAGGATTGTTTCAACCCAAACAACATTTATTTAATTTTTCAAATCTGCATTCTTTATAATGAGGGATCTACTTCATCTCTCAGATTATATACCATTTGTTTTATTAATTTTCCAACTTCAAAGTATGGTAAGTCTGAACAATAATATTGAACTAACTTGTCTAAAATTTAGTTCAAGGTACCAGAAATGTGAGATATTTATTGATAGAATTCATTTTTCAACACCTTCTGTCACGTGTGTGTTTATATTTTATAATACATATGCGTAACATGTGAACGATTTTCATAAAGAGACAATGATGAGACCTACATCTAGTATCATTACTAAGGAGATGAATGTTTATTAATATAACTCTAGTCTTCCTCTAACAATGTGCATGTGAAATTATGACTTGTTTGTCGTAAAGTATGGGACAGTACTGACAAAAGAAAAAATATATAAATTTTTGCATATTTTACTGTCGAGTTCTTCACAAGAATTATACCATCAAAGTTTTTTAAGCAATGTAGACAGACTGTAGGCTATAATTCACCCATGTTGGACATATCGACACAGGATTTTTTTAAAGAAAGTATCAACAAGTCCTAAACACGTTAATTAAATTATTTAAAATTCTTGTTGAATTCTTTAAACAACAATACCTATTTGTTATATCATAATAATTTTGAATTATATTTATATACTACTACGCCAAAAAAAAG
This sequence comes from Olea europaea var. sylvestris, assembly GCF_002742605.1. Taxonomy (NCBI): domain Eukaryota; kingdom Viridiplantae; phylum Streptophyta; class Magnoliopsida; order Lamiales; family Oleaceae; genus Olea; species Olea europaea. The sequence continues at coordinate 9,952 of NW_019257720.1, forward strand.
AAAATGACAACAGTAGAGCACTCGAGAAATCCGTTCAACACAACAAAACATGTATTAAACACGAAAACACCATTCTAGTTGAAGATTCCATGCAACACATAATAAAGGTATATCAAAGTATAACAATGACTAATCTTTAACCAAATGTTATATTTTTTCTTCTCCCAATATATTCCTTGTCTTTATCATTTTTCATCTCTTTCTCTCTATACTCTTTGACATTCCGGATGCTGTAAACCACCAATAGAATGTGGCTACACATTTGTGAACCCAACATATTGGATTAGTCCAATAAACACAGCAGCTGACATGGACTGCTTGCAATGGAGTAGTTGTTGAAATATAGAGAGGAATATTGAGAAACAATGGCTTGACTTTTCCATTGATTGAGAATGAATATATATACACAAATTTGGGCGTTGCCTTGAATTACCCAAAACACAAAAGTGGAAACTATCCTAGAATATGGAGATTAGAACTAATTACTGGGATAAACAGTCTAGAATTAGGGAATTACAAAATATGGGAATTAGAACTAATTACAGGGATAAACTATCTAGAATTAGGGGATTACAACTAATTACAAGAATTTAAAATGTGCTAAAAATCTGTTGTAGTTAATTCTCTAATATGCCCCCTCAAGATGGAGCTCCGGAGGAAACGCCAATCTTGACCCTTAATTCTTGGAAGCGGCTTCGTGAAAGCGGTTTGGTAAGAGCATCGGCAAGTTGATCTACTGAGGAAATATGAGTAACACGAAGAGCGCTTGATTGAACTTGATCCCGAATAAAGTGATAGTCAATTGCCACATGTTTCATGCGTGAATGAAAGACTGGATTAGAACAAAGATAGGTGGCACCAACATTGTCACAAAAGATAACAAGAGGTGTAGAGAGAGTGACGCCAAGTTCTGTTAAAAGGAACAAATCCAATTGATTTCTGAAGCAGTAGCGGCAACTGATCGATATTCAGCTTTTGTGGATGACCGAGCAACTGTACGCTGTTTCTTGGATGACCAAGAAATAGGGTGACAACCAAGATAGACAATATAGGCACTCGTAGAGGTATAGTCGTCTTTGTTGCCAGCCCAATCTACATCTAAGAATGCATGAAGAGAAAGTGGATTTTCTTTATGAAGAAATAATCCATGAGTCAGTGTGCCACACAGATATCGAAGCAGTCGTTTCGCAACATTCCAATGTTCAAATGTCGGCCGATGCATGAATTGGGAAAGCTTGTTAACAGCATAGGCTAGTCTAGGCGAGTGAGGCAAAGATATTGTAGACTGCCAACAATTGTTCTATATTCTGTGCAGTCAGTCAGAGCTGTACCAGAATGAAGTGTGAGATTTCCATCTGTAGCAAGTGGTGTAGCAACAGGTTTTACACCAAACATTTTTGTTCGGGCAAGAAGATCAGTGATGTAGCGCCAAAAGGTCAATGTACCGTTGAATAATGTTGTTGTTGGTACCTGTGATGATAATGTCATCCACATAAACAAGTAGATATGTAGTAGTGTCACCTGAGTGAAGTATAAATAGAGAGGTGTCTGCATGAGAGTTTGTAAACCCAAACTCAATGAGGAATTGGTGAAGTTCAAGGTACCAAGCCTGTGGGGCCTGCTTGAGTCCATATATAGCCTTCTTTATTTTGCATACATGTGTTGGATTGTCTCAATCAACAAATCCTAGAGGCTAGGCCATGTAGACATCTTCGGAAAGATGGCCTTGAAGAAAGGCATTATTAACATCCAATTGTAGCAACTGCCAACCTCTATTGATTGCCAAGCTTAGAACAAGGCATATTGTTGTTGGCTTGACAACTGGACTAAAGGTGTCATGATAATCCACTCCAGGTCGCTGATGAAAACCTTTGGCAATTAATCTGGCTTTGTACCTACCAACAGAACCATTAGCAAGCCGTTTAATTCGAAAAACCCACTTACAGCCAACAAGATTCTGTAAAGAAGTAGATGGAACAAGCTCCCGGGTTCCATTCCGAACAAGAGCATCAAAGTCATCATTCATAGCTTGCCTCCATTTGGGATCTTTTAGGGCTTGGTTAACAGTATGAGGCTCAATGTCGGATGGTTGAGGAAGGACAACAGTGAGAGTCATCTTGGTTAGGGGTTTGTGGATGTTGTTTTTCGCTCTAGTGGTCATGGAATGGGTATTTTGATGGGTGGTTTGAGCTGTGCTTGAAGTAGAAGAGGTCTCAGAATTATGTGGTTCTAGTGGTAAACGGTCAATCGTGGTTTCTTGGCAGTCAACCGAACTGTGTCTAAGTAAAGGGAGGTCTATGGACAGAGGTCGACGATCGACTGGTGAGGAGAGTTGATCGACTGTTTGGGCATGTTGTGACGAATGTTGACACGAGGAATCCTTTTGTAGAGGCGTATTGAGTGAGCCACTTGAAAATGGTAGAATTTGGACTAGGAGAAGCCATTTGAAAATGATCTATGGGGTGGGACGAGAAAGATGGGACTGGTGAGTGGTAAAGGGAAAAGAGTTTTCAAGAAATTTAACATGACGAGAAATATATATTTTAGAAGTGGACAGGTCAAGACAGATATAGGCACTTTGTGTTGAAGAGTGACCAAGAAAAACACAAGAAGTGGAACGAGAGTCAAGTTTATGTTGAGAATAAGGACGAAGCCACGGATAACATAAGCAACCGAACACCCGAAGTTTAGTGTAGTTGGGTTGAGACTCAAATAGTTTTTCAAAAGGAGATGAAAGATTTAGTGTGGGTGTGGGCATACAGTTAAGATAGCAATAGCAAAGGTATAAGTCCAATAAGTTAGAGGCATCGATGCATGAGTGAGAAGAGATAAACCTGTTTCAACAATATGGCGATGACGTCGTTCGGAAAGACCATTGTGTTCGGGTGTATGAGGTGGTGTAGTAAGATGGGATATACCATTGGTGGAGAGAAAACAATCAAGGACTCGATATTCGCCACCATTATCTGAATATAGGGTAACAATTCGGTGTTTAAATTGGTTTTAGACTAATGCCTTGAAGCGTACAAAGACATCATACACATGGGATTTCCATTTAAGTGGATAATACCAAACGTACCGAGTATAATGATCAACAAAGATAACATAATATTGAAAACCATCAACAGAATAGACAAGAGAGGTCCATACATCAGAAAATATAAGTTCAAGCGGATGGAATGAGGTTAAGGTAGAAGAAGAAAAAGAAAGTTTGTGACTTTTATTACATGAACAAGCATTACAATTTGTGAAAGAGGATAACGGACTAGACAATGGTAAAGAAGACTTGGAAAGAATATTTTTCATAATAGTAAATGATGGATGACCTAGTCTAGAGTGCCAGTCAGACAAAGTGGTCTTAACACTGGAAAAGGCAAGCAATGGTGAGGAGGTAACTGAAGGGGATGTGGTCGACCACTCATATACGCCATCCTTAGGTTCGCCCATCAAAAGGATTGCCCCC
>NW_019257720.1:18135-30002 GCF_002742605.1 Olea europaea var. sylvestris
TATGAGTTTTGAGTACATTTTGAAACTATTCTCAAGATATTTCTATTGTAGGAGCACATTCAAAGTATGAAATGTAGAAAAAATTTTCTCCAAAGTATCATCATTAGTGATTTTTTCCCTTACAAGATCAATTTTGAATATATTCTGAACAGCTAAACATTATATTCATTAATAGTTTTAAAGTCTTGTAAGTGAAGGTTTATCAACTCATATCGAGCTTTAGGGTCATCTGATCAAATCTTTTAGTCAATTTTTTCGAATAATATGTGGTCCTTTCTCAATGATGTATTCGACTTTTTATCCATCATGAAAGTGATGACGAAAGAATATAAGTGTTTTTGTACGATTTTGCAGGAATTCTTTGTTCCCTTCATTTATTATCTCTTACAAACCCTTTGAGACAAGATGAATATCAACATTGAGGACCATAACAGATAATTCTTGTCGAATATCTCAAGTGCAGCAAACTCAAATTTTATGATATTTGCCAATTGATAAATACATAATAAAGAAAATAAAATACAATTAGTTTCGAAAAATATGATTAAATATCATAAATAGTGGATCAAGTAGTCAACATGACATGAATTATATGTTTTCCTTTAGGTATAAGTACTAATTAGAAAATGGTATATTTTTCGAAACATATACTACTTCGGGAGCACGTTGTATTTTACTATTACTTCTTTAAGAGCAATATGTTTATATTTCTCTGAAATATTGAAAATTATGACTCGTTCTCTTTAGAAGCAATAACATTCTTCTAAGATATTAATTATAATGTTTGCTACTTGAGGAGTAACTACAAGCTACTATTTAGGAATATAAGCTCTTTAGGAGCTTTGCATTATTTATAGAGTTGTATTTTTTCATGAGCAATAACAATTAAGAATAAATTTAATAATTGATATTTCATTATTAAACATAAAAAGGATAATAAAACATTCAATTACACATCACAATGATAATATTAATTAATTTATAAATAAATGTTAAATATTGACTTGAATTAATTAAGTGGAAAAGAAAGAGGGAAACAAGGATTTAATAAAGATGGATTACGTGTATTTCAAAAATCAATTCACGGATTCCATGGCTTAATGCAGAAACTAATTCACGTGGTTATGTAACTTGCTTTTCAACAAAATGGGTAGAAAGAAAACATCAATTAACATTATTTAAAAGTCGTACACATAATAATTGAAGCGGAAAACAGAAAAAAGAACTAGAAATCATATGTATTATGCGTACAAACTAATATACACAAACTCATTGCATTGCGGGGTACAAGAAGCTGAATTTACATGTATGATTGTACAAGCAGATTCTGGTAGAAAATTGATATGTACACAAATTAACGTGTTGTGTAAAAAAATTCACATGTTACCAAATTAACTTTAGTATACTTGATATCTAATTATGCTTATAAAAAATTACCACCTCCACTAGATTTTGAAGAATTGAGCTTTCGTGCTGATAAAGTGTTATGAAAAGAGGGAGAAAAAAAGAAAAAGAGAATAAAAGTTAATAGACTTGTGTGTATTATAATGAAAACCAAAGTCTCATATTTATAGGGATACAATGATAATAATTTCTAGGGTTGCAGGAGTACAATTATTAATATTAATAAATTTATCATTTACAACAAATAGTGATTTTTAGGAGATTGTATAGTTAAAAAGCACGAAAAAGTTTTGAGTTTAACGTGCAGAATATTTTATTTTATAAATGTGTGGTTGAAAGTGAGTATGTAGAGAAAAAAAAAATTTAAGTAACTTTTGTCAAAAAGGGGCTAAAATTAATTAACATTAGTCCCTTAATGGCATTCATTCCCAATCTAATGTGACATCATTATACACAATCCATTACCAAACAAGCTCAAAATTGTGAGTCAATTTCCAAAAATGATAATTGATGTTTATGTTAAAAAATCAACCTGCTTAAAAAAGAGTGGCCCATACAAGAATAGGTTGATCTAGATTTTGGCACTTAACCACTGAGATTTATCCCTTAGCATATTCCCTCAAGTTGATGGCTTGTTTGACAAAATAATCTTCAAATTCGTGTGTATGTGCAAGTGCACTATTCAAAAGGCTTATTTAAGTTATATAGACTCTGACATCAGATTAATACTTGAGATCTCATCTTAAAGGTTAACCTTGTTAAAAGGAGTAATTCATACTCTTATATATTGGTCTATATTTTGTTTTTATCAAATTTGGAATTCATCCCTGAACATTATATTCCAAATCGATACTTAAAAAATAATTTTTGACCATTAATCATTAAAGTTAAAAAAAAATTAAACATTTGTTACTATGTTTGTGAAGGCAAAAAAAGGATATTTTCAATTAAATTATTCAAATGAAAAGGCCTAAAATTATACTTCACCAAAAAAAAAAAAAAAAAAAAAGCCAAAACACAAAATGCAATTTAAAAATAAAATATTTTAGACAATGAGAAAAAATGCATTTGTTGTACCTAGGGTGGCAATCGGATTCGTTGGCTCAGGCCGACCATGGCTCGATTTGAAAAAAGCTCGAGCCCATCTGACTCGAGGCTCGGAAGAATCGAGCCAAGGCTTGGGCTGAGCCTCATTTTGGGATGCCGAGCAAAGCCCGAGCCAGCCCATGTGACTCGCCGACGCGAGCTCACAAGCCTACATTTAACCAAAAAAAATACAAAAAAATTATTTTAAAGGCAGTTGCCACCTGATGCCATGTTTGGCAACAACCAGCTGCCTTCTTTATAAAATATATATTTAAAAAAAAAGAGAAAAAAAACACCTAAACACCAAGCTTGCTTGGCTCTGCTCAAAAAGGCCTGAGCCGAAAGCTCGAGTCGGGCCTAATTTTTTTGACCAAGTACCCAGAAAAGACTCGATCATTTTACTCGAGCCAAGCCCGAGCCTAAAAATTTGGCTCGCAAATCGATTCGACTCGTTGACATTCCTAGTTCTATAAAAATAGTCCTGAAGGAACATATTCAAATGCACTTCAGAAACAAAAATATACAAAATTGTTTATATTTGTATATTGATGTCAGGCAAATTATTGTCAAACAACCTCCTCGAGCAATGACATTAAATCCTATTACTTAGTCGGCATTGACCAAATGGCTGAAAAGAAACATCGATACCACGAATAGACTAATCCGAGCTATAACTAGTGTAGATCACTGGTAGTAGCCTAATTTATTTTAGAGTTGCTCATGGCTCGATCCATAGCTCTATGGACAGCCTTTGTACTTAGCCCACTCATTAAACACCTCTGGACCATATTGGGCTTGGCCCATTGTCTAACCTAATGCACTGATGATATCTATTGAGTTTAAAACTCATGGGTTAATTCTATTTCTATAGGTTGAATGGATTTTTCTTGGGGCGTGGAAGATGGTAAATGATGATGCGACATGCCATGGAGAAAGCTAGTCACTTGAAAATTTTAATTAAATCATGAAATGTTTACGCTTATTTATTTATTTATTTATTTTTGGATTTCTGTGGATGTCATAAGCGGAGCTCTTCTAAGAATATTTCTTTATGAATAAATTATGTGTGAAAGTAGATATGTGTTATAAAAATAAGTTTACAAATCATCATTTTAAAAAAAATGTTAGTGATTTAAAGTTTTGCTATCTCTTCAAAAATTTCAGTTTTTGCTTCGTCTTTAAAAATTCATAACTCTTTCGTTACTTGACATTTTTATACAAAGTCCACTGCTAGATAGCCTCATAAGTTTTTATTGAATAAACTTAGAATCATGTCAATTCGATGTCGATAGAATTTTATATGTCACTTAAGGTAAACTATATTGGCTAGTGTTGTCGTTTTCCAGCTTCTGCTTTCACTTCAAAAATTCATAACTCTGTCGTTACTTGGAATTTCAGGATGAAACTAATTGAATTTGATAGTCTCATGGATTAGCTACTGAATAAATTTGAAATTATGTGGTTGTGATGTTTGTGAAATTTTATATGTCATTTTAAGTTAACTACACTGGTTTACCTTTCAATCGAGTCGCTGCTTGATTTTGAAAAATATTTTAATACCTCATATGATGTCGATGGAAGCTAATTTTTGACCATGTCATATTATAATGAGTTTCCTAGTTTACATTAAAATTTGATGAAGTTTTGAAGTCAATAGCTATGTAGACGAATTTATTTTGACAATTACCGTTTGAGATAAAAACTAAAATAGCAACATTACTTTTAAAGTTTTGCCAAAAATTTCACGTCAATAGTCATTACATGCATGGAACCCATTCTAAAAATATTTTCAAATTGTTTTCTTTTAATATTTAATTATTATTTTTTTAAAAATGAACAAAATTCTTGAATTAAATTCTAAAATTTAATTTTTATACTTTTTACTAAAAATATAGTTAATTAATCTGCGGTTTAAGTACAGTTAATTTAGTGACGTTTCGATCCATGCGATTCGGAGCGTTACAGATATTAACAACATTCAACTTCAACCATTGATTGTTTACAAAGTTCAAAAATAATTTCTAACAAACACAAACTTGGCTTTGGTACGACTATTAGGAATTTACTTATATATGCATAGTGGAATTTAAAAATAATTTCAATTCCTTTCAAAGATTTCCTTTGTGGTTAAATAAATATTGATTAGAATTATGCTTTTTAAGAAATTGTTTAAATTTCTTTGAGAGTCTTAATCACAAACAATCACGATCTTTGCACCTTTATGAATTACGGTCTTTTTAGATCTTAATTGTCCACCTCCAATGGTAATATAGACCAGAGAACAAGAATAGATGATGATTTCTCTATTTTGTACTAGTAAGATTATGATATTATTTGATGCGTTGCGTTATAATTGCAATCTAAATTGCTACTATAACAACGATGAAAACTTCGAACTCTAATTGTCTATTTATAGATATCTAAGTGGGCTTGATCCACCCACCAAGTATAAATTGGCGCATTACTTAATTAACTCAATTAATTAAATTTGGCCTATAAGTTAATTAATCTAGTTGTGCTAATTAATAAATAATCCAATTAATTAATTCCACAAATGCCCAAGACTTCTCAATCAATTCTTTCATAATATTATTCTAGGTCTCCCTTTTGTATATGACACATTAGGTTCTTGATTAAGATGTTGTACGATGTGAATTGTTAACAATCACGATCTTTGCACCTTTATGAATTACGGTCTTTTTAGATCTTAATTGTCCACCTCCAATGGTAATATAGACCAGAGAACAAGAATAGATGATGATTTCTCTATTTTGTACTAGTAGATTATGATATTATTTGATGCGTTGCGTTATAATTGCAATCTAAATTGCTACTATAACAACGATGAAAACTTCGAACTCTAATTGTCTATTTATAGATATCTAAGTGGGCTTGATCCACCCACCAAGTATAAATTGGCGCATTACTTAATTAACTCAATTAATTAAATTTGGCCTATAAGTTAATTAATCTAGTTGTGCTAATTAATAAATAATCCAATTAATTAATTCCACAAATGCCCAAGACTTCTCAATCAATTCTTTCATAATATTATTCTAGGTCTCCCTTTTGTATATGACACATTAGGTTCTTGATTAAGATGTTGTACGATGTGAATTGTTATTTTGATTTAATCCTAATAAGATAATTAAAATATCATTTTAATTTATCATTAATTCTCTTAAATTAATTAACTCACATTGGTGGTCCCCGATTATTAGCTAGCAATGTGTCATGTTATATATGTGACGAAAAATGTTACGCGGTATGACAATATCAAATTTGCTCGTTAACTGTGAAACAATATTCTCTTTGTCAATATGATCTGATCAATTGCAAGATATGAAAGGTGTCAAACTTGATTATTGATTATATCTTTCATTTCACTTTAAAGTTATTAACGAACGAAACCCTTTCTAACTTAATCGAATGAAACATAGATCATAAATTTTTACTATCTAGTCACAAATCCTCTATTGATCATTCATAAAATTAATGTGATTCTTAACATAATGAAATGAAGTTGAATTAGCAACTATTGATAAATAGTTTTTCATGTGGAATTTCTCCAACAGGTTTTTAATGTTTTGTTCTCTAAGAACAAAACATCCACGCTTCTATTTAAATGTTACTATATTTTAGTTTGTGAAATTAGCTACTCACTTCATAAGTGAGAAATATCGCACATTACTACTTACGACCACAAATAATTTATGAAAGTCCAAGTTTCCTTACGAACATAAATGAAACATACTCACTTGATAGCCAGTGTATCCGTAATAACAATATTCGTATCTCGTACTGCTTACGACCATAAATAATTTAAGATTCAGTCATATATAGTTTCTTTTCAACAATTTTTTAATGCTAACTACTTATCGACTCGTACGAGCAGACTTGTAAGGTGGGCTAGTTCTTTCGCCTCGCGAGCTAGTTCACAAATCTGTTAGTACACTGGCCAATTAGGCCTACCTATAGGTGATAGTTGGCTGCTTAGTTCCATCAAAAGTTTGAATTGAAATCAATTCAATTCAAATTCAAACAATATGCTTTTTTTTTTCAATTTTTTTTGTCTAATTCATATCCTATTTTCACATTTATCTACTTTCCCCCTTTACATCCTTTACAATATGTGTACACCATTCTGTTGTAGCATAATTTCCTCTAGTCTATTTTTTTTTTTCCATTATTTCTTCTGTTTCTCAATTCTCTGTTATTGAATATTGTTCTTCCTCTACTTTTATCATAATTTGAAGAGTATGCTATAAGCACAACAGAAGTTAAACACGTTCTAGGTTTTATCTTAAGTTTCACAAATCAGTAGGACACTTAGGACCTTAACACGTGTTTTGCTAGGAGCAATATTCTATATCAAATAGATTACAACGTAACAACGAGAAAGATCTTAACCAATTTCTCCTTTGTTCATATACTTTGAGTGATGATTATAACAGCTTATTTTAAACTATTTTTCAAGTTGACAAAAATTTGTCCTCTATTTGGTGGAATTAAAATCAGACTTTAGTATATTTTGAGAAAAAGTTGATGACATGTGGTTGAAAAATTATAAATTTCATGAAATATGTAGTTAAAATGAATTATATCTTAGACTTAAATTAAAATTTATATTTATATTGCTACCAAGCAGGTGCTCAAGCATTTCAATAAAATATTTATAGATAACGAGCCAACTCACCTAGTTGAGCTGGATTAACTTGGTTCATTAACATTCTTATATTCTTTCAATAAAAATTTCACTTTTAACTACAAAAGTACCTTGAAAACTTTTCTGATCAAAGAGGTAGGCGATCACCTAAAGTTCCGATGTGATAAGGATCTCAAATTATGTAAAGTTAATTGGCTGGTTGAAGAAAAATGAAAATTGTATTATTATGAAATTCTATAAAACAGAATTATCGCAAGCATAAGAATCTAATAAAAATTGAAGTATATATATGTGGCAAGAAACTTATTGCTTACGTTCATTTATCACAAACACTTTTCCTCTTTATATTTGAGTTGACATTTTATCTTCGAAACATTTATTTTCTTAAGCAAACAAAAAGTCTCTTTGTCTCTTCATATTCCACGTCCATCAATCACCCACTATTATTTTTTCAACCCAACAAGATATAAACTGATCGTGCGAAACCCTCAAGCGTACGGTCTTGTTGACAAGTAATAGATTTAGTGAGTTAAGAGTATCATCACACGAGGAATAAAATTTAATCGAGTGTACTAGTATTTAATTAGATTTAAAGTAAACAAATAAAAGAGATGTGTGATTTTTAATTAATCTAATTTAATCTACGGAAGCGAGTAAAATTCGAATTTAATACGTGTATAGGAAGAGTGTATTGGATTATGAATCCACCTATTATTATTTATTCCAATTCTTGACTACGTAGCTAGTTTCGTTCATACATTCTTGACAATCGATAATTCTATTATAATTAATTTTCCTTTTCAAGACAAATTAAATCTATCATATTCACCACCCGAATCTATTCCTAGTCCTAATTCGAATTAATAGAACGCATTCGATTTTATAATTATCTCAAAAATTGCATACGTGATAAATTTTATTCCTAAAATTGATTAGATACATGTTAATCAAGCAGTGTTCTAGATCTATTGTGACCCTCATAGCACTACAACAAGTAACCATATATTTAATTGGTGATCAAGCAATCAAATAATAAAATTACGTTTGCAAGATTAATCAAGAATTGCAAGAATTTAATTAAACATCGCGTCTTGAATTAAAGATAAATAATAACGGGTTTTATCTTCATCCAATACACGAGGAGATTTAGCCTAACATAATATTGAAATTAAACAAAGAAAGTTTAAACGACATCACAAGAAATCGACGGAACATAATTAGCATCCTAATTCTTTCTTCAACTGCTTTCGGTCTGTCTCCGTCACAGTGGCTGCCATCTCCAATTTTGTGAACATATATATGGCCTTCCTCAACTCCTGTCTTTAGCCGTGCACTTCTATGTACATGCATTTCAAGTTGGCTGCCGTTTTCTCTTTCAGTTAAATGAATATCAATTCAGCCCAAGCTAGCCGCCAACGTTTGAGCCTTTTCTGGTGTGCGGGTGTTTCTCTGTCAATTTTTCCCCAAAGCTGACGCTATATATTGGTTTATATATATAATCAAAGCCGACACCGCAAATTCTCTTCTTTTCCTCCTAGTTGCTGCCAAATTGTGTGTATTGTTTATATATAAAAATCAATTCCCCAAAGTTGGCTACCACTTCCTGTGCGTGTAATCTCCAATTCCAGCAGCCCCCTTTTTTTTTGTTTTTCTCTCAAAAAAGCTGCCAACTTGTGTTTTTGTCTCCCTACTCCCTATATATAACAGCCACCCACTATTATTTTGTATGAGTAGAATTCCAAAGTTGCCATAATGTTCGATTCCAAATCCACTTCCCCTCCTATTGGCAACTGTTTCTTGTGTGTGTGTATATATTGTTTGTGTGTGTATATATTGTCGGAAGTGTGACTCAAATAGGAATCTAAATTGCATAAGATTTCTTACCTTTTTTGGAACTCTTTTAGGGCTAGATTTTATACTATAAATACAAGGCTCCTCTGTCAGTTTTATTGAAGCCTTTTGCTGTATTGTACTCTCCTTTCATAGTGAATTAATAAAACATCGTTCCTTCTGCCAATTCTTTTTTTACTTACTTTAATCTTATTCTTGAATTATTTGTGATCTTGTTCAATACTTCAATTACGACAAGTGAAATTCATTAAATCTCAATTCCTGCATTATTGGTCAATCGGTCTCAACAAGTGGTATCAGAGCGGGGTTATTAGTGGATTTTTGGCCTGAAACTGATCGGAAAATCGTCTGAAAATTACCAGAAAATTAGAAAACGAATCTGTCCAATTTTTCAATTTTCTGCAGGATATGTTTTTTGCTTTTTCTGGTCAAACCAAAAAGAGTTTGGAGAAACGAACACCACCAGTGGACTCAACAAGCAGAAACGGTCCAAAAAGGGTCACAGGTCGTCGACGCGTTTCCGGCCAGTCACCGGCGGTGGAACTCCGGCGAGGAGAGTGGCGGCGCATGCGGCAGTTTTCAACGACGGTGTCTTCAGGCAATTTTCTCCGGACGACGAGACGGACCTTGTGGTGGTGTCCAATTTCAGTTTTGGGCAAAATTGTAGTTCTGGACTATTTTACCCCTTGCACGTGCGGTAGTTTTCAGTTTTGGGTGTTGCAGGTTGCAAGTTCTTCATGATTTGATTGAGATTTTTCAGAGATGAATTCGTTGAAGTATGAAATTCCACTATTTGATTGCAATACAAGATTTTCGCTATGGCAAGTAAAGGTGAGAGCTGTGTTGACGCAGATGGATCTTGATGATGCTTTGCTGGGTTTTGATAGGATGGCAGCAAACTTGTCATGGAGGAGAAACAACGGAAGGATCAGAAGGCTTTAGCACAAATCCAACTTCATTTATCCAACAATTTGCTGCAAGATGTTTTGAAGGAGAAGACAGCAGCTGCTTTGTGGCTCAAGCTGGAGCAGTTGTGCATAACAAAGAGTTTGACGAGCAAACTGACTCTAAAGCAGAGTTTGTATTCTCATCGCATGGCGGAAGGAGGGTCACTGCAGGACCACCTTGTTGTGTTCAAGGAGATCGTTGCAGATTTGGAGACATTGGAGGTAAAATATAATGATGAGGATCTAGCCTTGGTCCTGTTGTGTTCACTACCCAATTCTTTTTCGTCATTTCATGATACTATTCTGTATAGTCGTGACACGTTATCCATTGAGGAGGTATACAATACCCTGTTCTCAAAGGAAAAGATGGAGCTGTTGGTTGGAGATCCTACATCTAGGAGTGGGGATGCTCTTATTACTCATGGTGATCGACGGAGGGGTAGATCGAAGGTGAAGTATAGCAATGTGTATCGTTATTACTGCAAGAAGAAATGACACATCAAGAAAGATTGTGACAAGTTACAGGGTAAAGGTAATTTACATACAAATCATGCGGGGCAATCAGGTAATTCGAACTAGACTAATATTGCTGAAAATTTTTGTGATGATGGAGATGTGATGTTGGCTGTATCTGACGGGGAATCCAAACTTGAGGAATGGATTCTGAATTCTGCTTGTTCGTATCATATGTGTCCCAATAGGGCTTTGTTTCAAACATATGAGATGGTGAAGTAAGGTGGAGTTGTCATGGGAAACAACTAATCTTGCCGGGTTGCAAGAATCGGTCGAGTCAGATTGAGGCTACAGGACGGAACAGTGAGAACACTTGATCAGGTTCGCCATGTTCCAGACTTGACAAAGAATCTCATATCACTGAGTATCTTGGATGAAAAAGGGTATAAATTTTCTGGTGGAGGTGGAGTCTTGAAGGTTCGAAGGGGTGTCCGGGTTGTACTAGAGGGACGGAGGAAATCCCAGTTGTACATCTTGCAGTGGAGCACAGAACCAGTTCAGAGACATTTGGACAAGTTCAGTACCGTGGTAGACATTCAATTTGGTACAGTACATCTCGGATTTGGCTCTAGGTCAGTTAAGAACTTTGCTCAAGGGAGTGTTGGTGATTCCGTTTTGCCACCAATTTTAGCGGGTACACTGTGTTCTTGTAATGCCAATGGACTTATGGAGCGTAGGTACAGTTTTGGAGATGTCTGTAATGCTTTAGAAATCATTGAAGGTGACAATATTGGCAAAAGACCTTCTGATTGTGCATTTGGTGTGGTTTTTACTACAGGGTGTGCTTCGACCCTGTCCAGTGATTGTTAATTCTAGGAGGAATTTTGGGAACCCGGGTTTGGGTTCGGGTGCCGCGTGTGGACGCCGGGTGGATGAACATGTTTTCGTGGAGAGTTTGGTTATTGTGTTGAGGAGCTTGGTTATTCTGATGCAGACGGATCATTTCTCAAGGTGGTCAAATTTTGGAGCTTCGTTCGTTGCATCGGAATTTGAGTCAAGGTGGAGATTGTTAGAAGTATGACTCAAATAGGAATCTAAATTGCATTAGATTTCTTACCTTTTTGGGACTCTTTTAAGACTAGATTTTATACTATAAATATAAGGCCCCTCTGTCAGTTTTATTGAAGCCTTTTGCTGTATTGTACTCTCCTTTCATAGTGAATTAATAAAATATCGTTCTTTCTGCCAGTTCTTCTTTTACTTTAATTTTGTTCTTGAATTATTTGTGATCTTGTTCAATACTTCAATTACAACAAGTGAAATTTATTAAATCTCAATTCCTGCATTATTGGTCAATCGGTCTCAACATATATATCTTTTTAGCCCATTTGTAATCCACTTTGGAGTCTAATTCCCTTGATAAAACACAAAATAATAGGTCCAGCCCTTTGTCTCTTTAT
>NW_019257720.1:31584-33167 GCF_002742605.1 Olea europaea var. sylvestris
GTCCAATTCCCTTGATAAAATACAAAATAATAGGTCCAGCCCTTTGTCTATTTATTCCAGCAATTTGATTGGATTTTTTTTTTCACAATTAAAGACCAATTGCTTTTGAATTTCATTCCACATACAAATCGGGAGATTTTTCTATTTGGCCTGTTACTATTCTTTTTTATAGAAATGTCTATATTACCCTTAATGAAATGATTCTTTCTATATTGCAACATATGTACTAATCTTTTAAACATATTATTTTCTATTAACTCTATTTTGGATATTTGAATATAAAATCATTCTATGATCTAATAAATAAGAATAATCTGCAACATTCATCTCATATTTTCTAATTAAAGTATTATATTCTTCAAATGGTAAATTTGTATTTTTTTAATTGAGATATAATATTCTTTATTTCTTCTAACATTCTTTCTAATAAATTATCTAATCATTCAATTGTATATCCTGGCATTTATCAAAATAAGCATCATGCAATTATCCATGCGACTCTTTTAAGACCTTTAAAAGATTCATTCTAATTTTAGCAAAAGTTTAATAGTTTTACCTTAAGTTTGATTTAGACCTGTATTCTTAGAATCGAGAGACCTTCGAGCTCTGAATTTGTAAACTGCTTCCTTCAACGGCTTCCTGCCTTCATGGAATTGTTTCTGTTTCAGCTACTTGCTCTCACTGTATCAATTTCTAAAAAATAAAACTCTAGATTTCTGTTAAGGAAAACTCTCTTTTTGCTAAAATAAGAAGGAAACTTTCTATTTGATCTTTCAAGAATCTATGGGAAAAAGATTTAGAAACTCATATTGATATCAAAATATTGGAATTTTATTTCTATTAGGATTGATACAATACTTTAATTTGGTACAAGGGGTTTCCAGAAAAACTGGTTTTTAAACTGAAAGTAGGCTATTACTTACAACTCGAGAATTCAAGATAGAATGAGATGATATTCTTCTATGGTAATGTCTCTATTTATATAAGTTTTGGAGACTCAATTACATCATTGATTACATCAACAAGGCACTCTTGCCTTTCTATTTTCTTCTCCTTGGGCCTACATCTTCACATGTTGGTTCAACTTTCCTATCCAAAGAGCATTTTTTTCTATTATTGCTATTTATCTTCAATGTCTTCACATGTAGTATTATTGTCCTTCATACACCTTTGTCAAAAGGTGATTTGTCCTCTTCTTACATTTCTTCACATGCAGCTGGGCACTCCCTTAGCTAGCAAGATTCTTGTATAGTAGTAGGAGATCCTGGGAATTGATGTATATCAAATCTTGTAATATAGTCTTTTAAAATTTCTGATTTTGCATATCCTCCATTGGATACTAACATCCAATTTTCATATTGGCATAGGCATGAGAATTTTTTATCAAACAATTTTTTGGCAATGTTGTAGATGGCTTTAATTCCAAGTGCTCTTCTTATCCATGATTTTTGTCACTGTTGTGATTTTTCTATTATTCTCCATAACATCAATTTGGAAATCGACTGCAACATATCCAATCAACTGAATAGTAAACAACTCCTTCATATTTTGAACTGATTGAATAGAATTTTAAAAATATCTTC
>NW_019257721.1:0-1102 GCF_002742605.1 Olea europaea var. sylvestris
AATTTTGTAATTTTTGCGACGATATCGGAATGGGCTAAAATTTGACTAGTTGATCGGAAACAATAATCACGCCAGGGGCAATTTCGTAATTTTTCGCGACGGTGTCAGAATGGGCTAAAATTTGACTGGATGATTGGAAACAAAAACCGCGCCGGGGGCAATTACGTCATTTTTCTCGACTGTGTCGGAATGGGCTAAAATTTGACTGGTTGATCGGAAACAAAAATCGCGCCAGGGGCAATTTCGTCATTTTTAGCAGCTATGTCGTAATGGGCTAAAATTTGACAGGTTGATCGTAAATAAAAAATCGTGCCGGGGGCAATTTCGTCATTTTTCGCGACTGTGTCGGAATGGGCTAGAATTTGACAGGTTGATAGAAAATAAAAATCGCGCCGGTGGTAATTTAATCATTTTTCGCGACTGTGTCGGAATGGACGAAAATTTGACCTATTGATCGGAAACAAAAATCGCGCCGAGGACAATTTCGTCATTTTTTGCGACCGTATCGGAATGGGCCCAAATTTGAGAGGTTGATCGGGAACAAAAATCGCGCCGGGGGTAATTTCGTCATTTTTCGCAACTGTTTTGGAATTGGATAAAATTTGGAAGGTTGATCGGAAATAAAAATCGCACCGGGGGCAATTTCGTCATTCTTCGCGATTGTGTCGGAACGGGTTAAAATTTGACAGGTTGGTCGGGAACAAAAATTGCGCCGGGGGCAATTTCGTCATTTTTCGTGACTGTGTCGGAATGGTCTCAAATTTGACAGGTTGATCGGGAACAAAAACCGGGCCGTGGGTAATTTCGTCATTTTTAGCGACTGTGTCGGAATTGGCTAAAATTTGACAGGTTGATCGGGAACAAAAACCGGGCCGTGGGTAATTTCGTCATTTTTAGCGACTGTGTCGGAATTGGCTAAAATTTGACAGGTTGATCGGAAACAAAAATCACGCCGGGGGCAATTTAATCATTTTTCGTGAATGTGTCGGAATGGGTAAAAATTTGACTGGTTGGTCGGGAACAAAAATCGCTCCGGGGGCAATTTCGTCATTTTTCGCGACTGTGTCGGAATGGGCTAAAATTTGACAGGTTGATCGGGAAC
>NW_019257722.1:0-1102 GCF_002742605.1 Olea europaea var. sylvestris
TATAACGTCAAGAAATATAGAGATTTTTACTTACCAGCATAGTTGGTCCTGAAAGATAAAGGTTTTTCTTGCCTATAATTTGGGACCGTAAAAGTTTATATTACGTCGGGAAAAATATAGGTTGACTATAGTACTATATACTTTCCCGACCAAGAAACTTAGTCGGTAAAAATATAGGCTGGGTACAGTATTTGGTTGGTAAAAGTATACCTTTGCCGACCAATAAATTAAGTTGGGAAAAACAGTCGCCGACTATATCAGATTAATTAGGAAAAATCTCCAATTTGCCTATCAAGAAAATGTGAGCTAGTGATAAATGTAATTTAATTTAAATTTATTTTAATCTGAGCAATAATTAAAAGCCCAAATCAAACACAATGCACCAACAAAAATCAAGATATGTGCAAAACCACAACGCAGTAGTCACAAATCAAAAGCTTCTAACAAATGTTCCAGGTGGTATTGTGTAGAAATTTTCTCAAATGTAGCTAGACCTTTAGATATTATTTCTCTTATAAAATGAACTTCACATCAATGTGTTTAGTTCTATCATAATAAACTGGAATTTTGCTAAAAAGATAGAACTTTAACCCTCAGAAGTGCTCAAGTTCACAAAGCAAACCTATCAGCCACAAACATTCCTTTACATTTTCAGTAGCTGCAACGTACTCTGCATCTACTATGCAAATCCGACATTAAGAAAATCAGAATAATAAAGATTGGAGAGAATTTGTCATTCATTATGTATGCTTACAAATTGAACAAAGATGTGTGGCAAACAAAATTCTTAATTCTCTTTACATATATATACATATGGACAGCAGTAGTAAATAAAGAAGGCAAACGGCTATTTCATTGATTTGGCATCTTTAGCACTCCTAATCAAGTTTGAGTATATATTAATGACACTCAACTTGCTCAGTAGATATTGCAAATGCGTGGAACCAAGTGCATTAGTGAAAAAAATTCGCCAATGGTCCATTGGTGTTTATATAGGCAATTTGTATAATTTACTTTGCAATTTTTTACGAACAAAGTGACAATCAATCTCATTATACTTTAACGTTCATGAAAAACAGAAGTTGAAGCTCAATTAATAGCT
>NW_019257723.1:0-1102 GCF_002742605.1 Olea europaea var. sylvestris
AAAAAAAAACCGAATTACTTATTGAATTCTCATAGTACATCCACGTGATTTGTTTCAAATGATATTGTCTATTTTATTTAGCCTAGCATTAGATACCTTGAATTTTGTACCCATCATTTTCTAGAATTAATTACATAGTACCTATACAAGCATTACATTTTACACGACTTTAGAGTTTAATACTTTATTACGTTAGTGACCATATATTACATGTTACATAACTAGAGTCTAGTAATTTTATTATCTAAATAACCACATAACAAACCATGAAAATGACCCAAATTGTGGGACAAGCTACCTTCTTGAAGAATTCTTAATTAAAGAATTGAAAATATATGATTAACCTTCAATTACTTGTTCATCTTCTCGTTTGGAAGAGTCATGATTTAAGTGCTGTCTCCAGCAAGCCCTTGTGTACAGTTGAGCAATGCATTTGCCTTTTTCGTGCAATAGAGAACATACCTCTTGACAATCAAATGAATTGGTAATATTTATAAATATCTTCATTTATAAACAGATAGATATGAATAGTGTATAAGGGTAGCAACTGTGGTTCTCACGAAATGTGGGGATAAAAAGTTTTCGGAATCTATTTATAAAAATAAGCCAAAAATAGAACTAATGCTGAAGCTAGAGTTAATATGCTTCTAAATTGTATACAAGGAGCATGGGCGGATCCACACAGAAAAAAACAATTATACAAGAATAATACGTAGTAGAGAAATTTTGATAAAAAAAAATTACTTAAAACGAAATCAGATGGGCTCTCTTTCAAGGACTAGGAAGGTCTTTAAAATTATCTCAGGTTCTCTACCAGAGTTTCTTGTTTTGACTACTAGAATAAGACTTTGTTTTATTCATCATTTTCTAAAATATATATATTTTACTCATTTTCAATCAATATTTTTTAATAAAATAATTTTACACGTAAATTCATAACTTTTTCCACTCTTTAACATGCATTCTCTAGAACATCAATCTCTAAAATATATTCTGAAAAATGTCAACCGCAAAGAAGGTAAGCAAATTACATAATACAAAAGAAATTCAGCTTTAGAAGTGTGAGGAGCAATTTTGGGGAAAGGTGACTGAAAATAATTTG
>NW_019257724.1:0-1102 GCF_002742605.1 Olea europaea var. sylvestris
AAGAGAAAGTGTACATGTTACAACTCGAAAGTTTTGAATCCAAATATACTTGCAAAGTATGTAAGTTTGATCAATTCTTATATGGATTGAACCAAGCCTATTGGAACTAAAATCTTCGATTTGATGGAAAAATCTAAAGGTTTGATTTTCTCAAAAAAGAAGACGAACCGTGTGTTTACAAGAAGATAGTGGGAGTATTGTCATATTCCTAATATTATATGTAAGACATATTATTAATAGGAAACGACATCCCTACGTTTTGATTGTTGAAATTGTGGTCGTTAAAGGATTTCGTCATGAAAGGTATGGGAGAAACAATTAGATCTATAAAGATAGATATAGAAGATTACTTAACTCATCCCAATTTATATAGATAAAATCTTAAGAAGGGTTTACATGAAAAAAATGAACTGAGAGATCATGGATACACTGATACTAATTTCTAGTTGGACTACAATAATATCAAATCTCAAACAGTTATTGGTTTACTCTTAAGCTGTGTGTTGGAAATGTTCCAAACATGAAACAACCGTTGATTCAATAGCAGAGCCAAATAAATATTGCTTCAAAAGAAGCAAAGAGTTGCGGTGTGGATCAAGATATTTATTAACGAACTTGGAGTAGTTCCTAACATTGTTGATCACATGCTATTATATTGTGATAACAATAGAGCCATCATGCAAGTGAAATAACTTAGGTCTCATCAATAATCCAAACATGTATTAAGGCGGTATCATCTCACTATAGAAATGATACAAAGAAATGACGGAAAAAATGAATGAATTCCCACAAATGATAATATTGTAGATCTACTAACAAAAAGTTGTTGTAGTATAAACATGATAGTCATGTAGACTTTTATGATATTAGATATATAAGTGATTTGATCTAGTGCAAGTGGGAGTTTGTAAGTGTTATGTCCTAAGTCCAATCAACTTTGGACATAAACGTTTTTAATATATAATTGATGCAATTTTATGGCAGTTCTATTATTTAATTAATAAATAATAGAGTTCGTAGATTCAAATCTTGGTAATTTGTTAACCATGGAAAGTTGTAATTGCGATATACAAATTACATATGATTGAATCTTAGATCATTC
>NW_019257725.1:0-1102 GCF_002742605.1 Olea europaea var. sylvestris
ATTGTTGTCAAGTGTCAATTGGATGGAAAAACTGTTTGAAATTTAAACTGTCCAACATGGTAATGTCACGTGGCAAAGTGTAAACTAAATTGTACAACATAGATTACACGCAGCACGATACTTATCGATTGAACTTTGCTATTTGTACCCTGATTTTTGCCACGTTGTTTGACACTTGCATTGTTATCAAATGTCAATTGGATGTGAATACTGTTTGAAATTTAAACTGTCAAATAGGGTAATGTCACATGGCAAAGTGTTAACTAAAGTGTGTACCATAGTATATTGGAGCAAGGTTCTTAACGATTGAACTCTGATATTTGTACACTCATTTTTGACACTTGCATTGTTATTGGATGGGAAAATTGTTTGAAATTTAAACTGTGCAATAGGGTAATGTCACGTAGCAATGTGTAAGCTAAAGTGTACATCATAGTGTACATGTAGCATGGTTCTTACCGATTGAACTTTGCTATTTGTACACAGATTTTTGACACGTTGTTTACCACTTGCATTGTTGTCAAGTGTCAATTGGATGGGAAAACTATTTCAAATTTAAACGGTCTAACATGGTAATGTCACATGGCAAAATGTAAACTAAAGTGTGTTCACCATAGTGTACATGTAGTAAGGTTCTTACCGATTGATCTTTGCTATTTGTACACTGATTTTTGACACGTTGTTTTACACTTGTGTTGTTGTTAAGTGTCAATTGGGCGCGAAAACTATTTGAAATTTAAACTGTCCAACAGGGTAATGTCAAGTGGCAAAGTGTAAATTAAAGCCTACACCATAGTGTACATGTAGCAAGGTGCTTATCGAATGAACTTTGCTACTTGTACATTGATTTTTGACACATTGTTTGACGCTTGCATTGTTGTTAAGTGTCAATCGAAGGGAAAACTGTTTGAAATTTAAACTGTTCGATCCGGTAACGTCAAGTGGCAAAGTATAAATTAAAGTCTGTGCACCGTAGTGTACATGTACCAAAGTTTTTACCGATTGAACTTTGCTGTTTGTGCACTGATTTTTGACACATTGTTTGACTCTTACATTGTTGTCAAGTGTCAATTGGATGGGAAAACTGTTTGAAATTTAAATT
>NW_019257726.1:0-1102 GCF_002742605.1 Olea europaea var. sylvestris
CTTTTAAGTATCTCAAGAGCCATTTTAAAGCATTCCAATGTTCTTCCCCAGGGTTGCTCATAAACCTACTTAATGTACTAATATTAAAAGCAAGATCAGGTTTGGTACACACTATCAGGTACATGACAGAACCAATAACATTTGCATAAGGTACTTTTCACATTTTATTAGACTCTTCAAAAGTTTTGGGACAGAGATCAGAGGTAAGCTTAAAATGATTTGCAAGAGGCAGATACACAGATTTGCAGTCAAACATGTTAAATTTTTTCAAAATTTTTATCACATAATCATATTGATTCAGAAACATGTTTCTCTCTTTATCTTTATAGATTTGCATGCCAAGAATCTTTTTAGCATTTCCAAGATCTTTCACGTCAAATTCAAATTTAAGTTGCTGCTTAATATATACAATTTCAGATTTATCACAACTAGCAAGTAACATGTCATCCAAATGAAGTACAAGATAAAGAAAATGTTTACCTCCTTTACCTCTGCAATACAAGCAAGTATCATAATTGCTCCTTTGAAAACCAAGTTTCAATACAGAGGAATCAAACCTTTTGTACCACTGCCTAGGAGCCTGTTTTAGGCCATACAGTGACTTCTTTAATAAGCACACAGTATTTTCTGGATTTCCTTTTACAAAACCAACCGGCTATTTCATATAAATTGTTTCTTCTAGATCACCATAAAGAAAGACAGTTTTAACATCTAACTGGTCAAGTTCCTAATCAAATTGAGTAACTAAAGCAAGCAAACATCTAATTGTAGTGTATTTTGCTACAGGGGAAAATATTTCAGTGTAATATACACCTTCCTTTTGTGTAAATCCCTTGGCTGCTAATCTAGCCTTATATCTTACACTATTATTTCCTCCCTCCCCATCTTTTATCTTATAAATCGATTTACAATCTATAAGCTTTTGACCTTTTGGCTTTTCAACTAATTTTCAAGTTTTATTTTTAAGAAGTGAACTCATTTCATCTTCCATAACTGCTACCCAATGCTTCGAGTCTTTACAATTTATGGCATCATCATAAGTAGTAGGCTCATTATTAATTTGTTCTTGATAGGTAAATAATGAAACAAAATCATCAGAATC
>NW_019257727.1:0-390 GCF_002742605.1 Olea europaea var. sylvestris
TGTCTAGAAGATAAATGTGTAGAATTACAAATTCAAAAACAACTTAAAAAGACAGATTATAAATTCTGTAAAGATATTTTTACCTCACAAACTTATGGAGCCTCTAGTTCAAGAAAAAAATAAATATAGTAATAAAGAAAGAAATAATAAAAGACCTTTTAAGCAAAAATACTTTCTTAGAAAATCCAATAAAAGAAAACCATATTTAGATGAAAAAAGATGTGTTAGGAAATTTAAACCAGAAAGAACTTATAAAAATAGACTTAGCTATTATGTTTGTAATAGTAATGAACATTTATCTAAAACTTGTCCAAAAAGAATAAATAATTATGATAAGAAGAGTACATTGATAGAATGCACTAATGAAGATTTAATACAATTAGATGAATA
>NW_019257727.1:499-1102 GCF_002742605.1 Olea europaea var. sylvestris
TGATTATGAAATAATAGATGAATTTTCTAACATAAGATTACAAGAAGAATCAGAATCAGAAGAAGAACTAAATTTAATGAATAATATAATTATAGAATGTATACATAATTGGCAAAAATATAAAGGAACAGATAATATAGCTTGTTATTTATGCAATTGGTATCCAGTAAGAAAACTTAGAGCTAAATGTTTAGAATATTATAAAGGAGCATGCATAAAATGTTTAGAAGAAAAGAACCTATTGAAAAGGAAGAAATTAATTCAAAAATTTTAAAAGAAAGAATTGAAATTTCAGAAATAAAAATTCTTAGAAAAAGAATAGAAAGTTTAGAAGAAATGCAAAAATTTATAATAAACAAAATAGAAATGTTAGAATATAATAATAAAGGAAAAATAATAGAAATAGAAGAACAAAGTCAAAGTACAGAATATAAAGAAAAAGAATATGTTCAAGTAATATGTAATCCAGAAAAACTTAAAAGTATTAAAGTAAAATATTACATAAGAATAGGACAATATCAAATAAAATGTTTAGGTTTAATAGACTCAGGATGTAGTAATTGTATAATTAATAAAAAATTAATACCAAAACAATACATAACA
>NW_019257728.1:0-1101 GCF_002742605.1 Olea europaea var. sylvestris
TGCCGCCGGCGCGATTTTTATTTCCGATCAAACTGCCAAATTTCAGCCAATTCCGACATAGTCGAGAAAAACGACGAAATTGCTCCCGGCGCGGTTTTTGTTTCCGATCAACAAGTCAAATTTTAGTCAATTTCGACACAGTCGCGACAAATGACGAAATTACACCCGGCGCGATTTTTGTTCCCGATAAACCTGCCAAATTTGAGCCCATTCCGACACAGTCGAGAAAAATGACAAAATTGCCCCCGGCGCAATTTTTGTTTCCGATCAACCTATCAAATTTTAGCCAATTCCGACACAGTCGCGAAAAATGACGAAATTGCCCCGGCGCGATTTTTGTTTCCGATCAACCTGTCAAATTTGAGCTCATTCCGACACAGTCGAGAAAAAAGACGAAATTTCCCCCAGCGCGACTTTTATTTCAGATCAAACTGCCAAATTTCAGCCAATTCCGACACAATCGAGAAAAACGACGAAATTGCCCCCGGCGCGGTTTTTGTTTCCGATGAACCTGTCAAATTTCAGCCCATTCCGACAGTCGCGTAAAATGACGAAATTGCCCCGGCGCGATTTTTGTTTCCGATCAACCTGTCAAATTTGAGCCCATTCCGACACAGTCGAGAAAAATAGCGAAATTGCCCCCGGCGCGACTTTTATTTCAGATCAAACTGCCAAATTCCAGCCAATTCCGACAGTCGAGAAAAATGACGAAATTGCCCCCGGCGCGGTTTTTGTTTCCGATGAACCTGTCAAATTTCAGCCAATTCCGACAGTCGCGAAAAATGACGAAATTGCCCCGGCGCGATTTTTGTTTCCGATCAACCTGTCAAATTTGAGCCCATTCCGACACAGTCGAGAAAAATGACGATATTGCCCCCGGCGCGACTTTTATCTCAGATCAAACTGCCAAATTTCAGCCAATTCCGACACAATCGAGAAAAATGACGAAATTCCTCCCGGCGCGGCTTTTGTTTCCGATCAACAAGTCAAATTTCAGCCAATTCTGACACTGTCGAGCAAAATGACGAAATTACACCCGACGCGATTTTTGTCCCCGATAAACCTGTCAAATTTCAGCCAATTCCGACACAGTCGAGAAAA
>NW_019257729.1:0-1101 GCF_002742605.1 Olea europaea var. sylvestris
TTTCGTCCTTTTTCGCGACGGTGTCGGAATCAACTAAAATTTGACTGAATGATGGGAAACAAAAACCGCGCCGGTGGCGATTTTGTCATTTTTCGCGACGGTGTCGAAATGAGCTCAAATTTGACCATTGATTGAAAAAAAAATCGCCCCGGGGGCAATTTCGTCATTTTTCGTGACGGTGTTGGAATCGTCTAAAATTTGACTGATTGATGGGAAAAAAATCGCGCCGGGGGCGATTTCGTCATTTTTCACGACGGCGTCGAAATGGGCTCAAATTTGACCGATTGATCGGAAAAAAAATCGCGCCGGGGGCGATTTCGTCATTTTTCGCGACGGTGTCGAAATGGGCTCAAATTTGACAGTTTGATCGGAAACAAAAATCGCGCCAGGTGAAATTTCGTCATTTTTCGCGACGGTGTCGGAATGGGCTAAAATTTGACATTTTGATCGGAAACAAAAATCGCGCCAGGGGCAATTTCGTCATTTTTCGCGACGGTGTCGGAATCAACTAAAATTTGACTGAGTGGTGGGAATCAAAAACCGCGCCGGTGGCGATTTCGTCATTTTTCGCGACGGTGTCGAAATGAGCTCAAATTTGACCGATTGATCGAAAAAAAATCTCCCCGGGGGCAATTTCGTCATTTTTCGCGACCGTGTTGGAATCGTCTAAAATTTGACTGTTTGATGGGAAAAAAAATCGCACCGGGGGCGATTTCGTCATTTTTCACTACGGCGTCGAAATGGGCTCAAATTTGACCGATGATCGGAAAAAAATCGCGCCGGGGTCGATTTCGTCATTTTTCGCGACGGTGTTGGAATCGTCTAAAATTTGACTGATTGATGGGAAACAAAAATCGCGCCGGGGGCAATTTCGTCATTTTTCACGACGGTGTCGTAATCGGCTAAAATTTGCCTGATTGATGGGAAACAAAAATCGCGCGGGGGCCGATTTTGCCATTTTTCGCTACGGTGTCGAAATGGGCTCAAATTTGACCGATTCATCCGAAAAAAAATCGAGGCCGGGGTCGATTTCGTCATTTTTCGCGACGGTTTTGGAATCGTCTAAAATTTGACTGATTGATGGGAAACAAAAATCGCGCC
>NW_019257730.1:0-1101 GCF_002742605.1 Olea europaea var. sylvestris
ATTTTTAGTCTCCACTTGAGACCCAATTTTGGGATAGTAAACATCCGAATTTTGGAATATCTATTTCTATGAAAATTGTAGATCTGTAGTTTTTTTTCCAACTCACTTTGAATCATCTCAATCGGATATTGGGAGAGAAAAATATGATCAAAATGCTGAAAGCTATCTGACAGAAAAATTTCTATAACCATGCGGTCGCATGGTTATAATTCCTTGCTGTCGCACAAGGCAATACAGGGAAAAATCTAGGCTGAAACTTCTGAACCATGTGGTAGCATGGTTTTATACCATGCGGTCGTATGGTATAAAAATGTGACAAAATCTTAGGTTTCCTTATTCAACTCAAACACGATTTAGTAAGGTTTTGGGCGACTTCCTTGACCTAATTCCGTCCCCAATAAATACCAGACGACCCTAAAACATAAGAAAGGGGGATTATACAAAAATTTTGGAGGATTTGGAGAGGAAGAACAAGGAAAAAACAAGGCAATCCACTTTAAGATTCAAGACTTCACTTCAAGAATCAATTGGGTGATGTTCTTCCTTGGTTTTAATTATTATTTTTCTTTATTTCCCATTATGCTAGGCTAGATTTACATGTACTGGGAGATCGATGTACCATGTGATGTGATATTTAAAATTCTAGTTTTACAATTTGACATTAAAACATGTTTTTATTCTTTTGAATGATTTATATGCAATTATTGTTTTCCGCAATTAAGGGCCCGTAATTGTGTGAGTTTGGGTGACCTGTTCTTGCATTCGAGAGAAGTGGAATAGGTTTGACACAATATAAATCATTATAGGGTCCGATAAGGGATAGAAATATACCTCTATGCGCTATGTGAATCTTTAAAGTGCTCATAAAACCGCATGCATTTTTATATATGCACTGGTCATAGAGATATAGACCGGTGGTACGTAAAAATAGGTTTTGTTTCATCTCCAGAGAGAGTGTTGGATAGATTTAGGGGCATTAATTCGTCAATAATTTAATCATTTTGTCAATTTGTGAAACTAGGGTTTGAAGTGATCATTGCATGGGAATTTGTGATTCTAGTGCGATTTAATTGTCATTGAATTCAACCAGTTTGCTTTCTA